>NC_053476.1:859316-1103091 GCF_015227805.2 Hirundo rustica | reverse complement strand
TTTTACTATAAACTTTCCAGGGGAACGTTCTTGACTTTCCTCTGCATTTAATAAAGATCACCTCCTGTCCCAGGCTGTGAATCCACTGCAGAGTCCTGCTCCCAGCTGGAGCCTTCACCAGCCTTGTAGCTGCCCTTGACTTTTGGGGCAGCCTGAGGGTGAATTCCCAGGGGTTAAACTGAATTCCTGCCCAGTAGGCCTTGGGTCACTGCAGTTTTCTCTGTGCTTGGAAGATCCTGTCACTCACAGCTGATCTCCTTTTCTCAGAGCACAGATCTGACAGGGGCTGGGCCTCCAGGCTGCCATTCCAAGTGGCTTAGCAGGTGTAAATGTCAGGGGAGATGGAGGCTTGAAGCTGTGGGGTGGAGGGGCCCTGCTGTGAAGAGGGCAACAACCACCCCTCCCTACATCCGTCTCTCACCCTTCTCTCGGTGCCCTTTATCTCTGAGGACAGCTGTTGGACCCCACATCTCCCTCCTCCTCTCTGGGAAGCTCTGCCAGTGCAGCTGTGTCTGGACAAAAGTCTTTTCTCGGCGTGGTTTGGGTCCCTTGGTGCCCCTTCCCACCCCTTGCTGAGAGCTCCTCCTGGCAAAGTTTATCTTTAGTCTGAGCCTTCCTGAGCTGGTGCCTCCATGGGCTTTGCTGGTTCCAGGTTTGTTTCAGCTGAGGTTCTTTGTGTCCAGGCAGGTGAGCAGGGTGGGTTTCAGAGCGAGGGCAGAGGGTGAAGGACCTGGGGCTCTGTGGGGTGACGGCTCGCTGAGGTGTGCCCTGCTTCACCCAGCTGTGCCCTGCTGACCGAGCCCTCATGGGCTGGGTTCTCTTGCTGCACCTAAAGCACCGTCATCCTCCTTGTTTTGTTGCCAGCAGACTCACAACTGCTTTCTCAAGGTGCTGCCCAGCTGGAATATCCCGAAATACGCACGGAGTCCCGGGCACATCCCTGCACCCCTGCAGGCACAGCACAGGGCTGCTCAGGCACGGCCTGTGCCAGTCTGTTACAGAGGTAACAGAGGCAGGGCCGAGGGGGCAGGTGATGAAATGGAGGTGAGCAAAGGGGCAAATGAGGCCCCTGAGGTGTGAGGCACCCAGCAAGGAGCCAGTGTTGGTTCTGTGCCAGCCCAGCCCGCTGCTGGCTGTGGGCACTGCAGGCTGTGGGCACTGCAGACTGTGGGCACTGCAGGCTGTGAGCACTGCACGCTGTGGGCACTGCAGGCTGCGGGCACTGCAGACTGTGGGCACTGCAGGCTGTGAGCACTGCACGCTGTGGGCACTGCAGGCTGCGGGCACTGCAGACTGTGGGCACTGCACACTGTGGGCACTGCAGGCTGTGGGCACTGCACATTGTGGGCACTGCAGGCTGTGGGCACTGCAGGCTGTGGGCATTGCAGGCTGTGGGCACTGCACATTGTGGGCACTGCACGCTGCGGGCACTGCTGGCTGTGGGCACTGCAGGCTGTGGGCACTGCAGACTGTGGGCACTGCCGGCTGTGAGCACTGCAGGCTGCGGGCACTGCACACTGTGGGCACTGCACACTGTGGGCACTGCAGGCTGTGGGCACTGCACACTGTGGGCACTGCAGGCTGTGGGCACTGCACACTGCGGGCACTGCAGGCTGCGGGCACTGCAGGCTGTGGGCACTGCACACTGTGGGCACTGCAGGCTGTGGGCACTGCACTCTGTGGGCACTGCAGGCTGTGGGCACTGCAGGCTGTGGGCACTGCAGGCTGTGGGCACTGCACATTGTGGGCACTGCACTCTGTGGGCACTGCAGGCTGTGGGCACTGCAGGCTGCGGGCACTGCAGGCTGTGGGCACTGCAGGCTGCGGGCACTGCACACTGCGGGCACTGCCGGCTGTGGGCACTGCAGGCGCTGCCCTGAGGCCTGGGCCCTGCTCACCCCTCAGGTGACGGTGCAGAGCAGCTCTGCTGCTTTGGCCAGGTGATGAATTTCAAACAGGGGATTTTCTGCAGAGTGGCCCAGGGGGAATGGCTTTTTCCAGCCCCGCCTCCCTGCAGTGCCCCCTTCCCATGGCATCCCAGACACATCCTGGGCACTGAGCCAGCCTGGCTCCATCCTGCAGCTCCAGGCCAGCCCGTGCCAAGTGACAGCTGTCCACCTGGCAGTGCCCAAGGCCAGGCTGGACAGGGCTTGGAGCAGCCTGGGACAGTGGGAGGTGTCCCTGCCCGTGGCAGGGGGTGCGAATTGGTGATCTTTAAGGTGCCTTTCACCCCGAACCAGTCTGAGTTCCACGATTAAATGATCTCAAAGATCAATCTCTAATCCCATTTCTTTTCCCAGGACAGTTTTAGCACCACGGTGGGTTCCTGTGTTACACAGTTCAGACCAGAGGGACACAAGGACAGTGTGACAGGGACGAGGTTTCTGCACAGCTCCCTGGGCCTGCAGTGCTCGCTCTGAGATCCAGAGAGCAGTGGGATCAGCCCTGCAGCGATTCAGAAATCACTTGTCACCAGTGCTTGTTGATCTCACAGGGTGTTGGAATGGTTTGAGTGGGAAGGGCCCTGAAGAATCACCCAATTCCACCCCTGCCATGGCAGGGACACCTTCCACTACCCCAGATTTCTCCAAGCCCTGTCCAACCTGGCCTTGGGCACTGCCAGGGATCCAGGGGCAGCCACAGCTGCTCTGGGCACCCTGTGCCAGGCCCTGCCCACCCTGCCAGGGAACAATTCCTGCCCAATCTCCCATCCAGCCCTGCCCTCTGGCACTGGAAGCCATTCCCTGTGTCCTGTCCCTCCAGGCCCTTGTGAAATGTTCCTCTCCAGCCCTTTTATAGGTGAGGATAAAGAATACCAAATCTAATTATCAATTCCACAAGCTCTTTTCCAAAGAAAGAGGAGGGGGTGCAAAGGAGAGTGCCTGGAAGGCAGGGATGGTTCCCTGTGAGGTTCCCCATGCCAGCAGCCTCCTGGACAGACTGACTGTGCATCAGCGCTCCTGAAATTTTCCTCCATGTAGGAAATGTAGGCTGGGAAATTCCAACGTCATCATCTCATCCCTCTCCTGCTCAGCCAGGACTCATCCCTTTTGTCATCCCTTCGAGGCTGGCTGCCAGTGATGTGTTACTGCATCTCCTGCTCGAGTTCAAAGGAATTGGGTTAATGAGCAGAAAGTCAGCCATCGAATGACACTGAGCTTGCTTGCTGCCTCCTGGATTTCCCAGTGCAGCCTCTTTGATCCCGGGGATGCAGGCAATTAAATACAGCAGCATTAAACACAAACCACCGCCCAGGCTGGGTTTAGTCCCTGCCTTTTGTGTGACGTGGTCTGAGGATGAGGCTGAAACAGGATGAGAGTGAGGAGGTAGGGGAGGGAGGAGAGCACAAATTAGTGGAAAACCTTTTGTCTTGGGAAATAACCTGGATCTGGAGACAGGCTGTGATATCCTAAAATCCTCAGGTACCTCAGCAGGCTGGGGACAGACAGATCCATCAGCAGTGACTGTGACTGAGGCTGGGGACCCACAGTGCTGGGGGAGATCCGGGACTGGGCTCAGCCAAGGTGCTGAAGGGGGGATCAGGGAGCAGCCTCAGGCTGGAGAAGGAGGTGGCTGCTGTTGCCGTGTGTGGCTGCTGGCACAGGCCCTGGAGCAGGAAGGGATGCTCCCTCCATCTCTCGCTGGAATAACAATCACAGCAGTACAGACCTGAGCCTGGAATCAATCCTGCGCTTTCCAGGGGTTTAAATATTCGTTTGAAGGGGGTCCTCCCCCAGGGGCTGGGAGGGAGGCACGGATCCCTCCGGGAGCTCAGGCCAGCAGCAGCATCCTGCGGCAGACAGCCCCGCAGCATTGCTGTGCTGGAAGGGGCTGTTCAGTCAGGGAGTGCCCAAATTCAGCGTGCACAGAGAGCCAGGCTGAGGCCAGGCTGCTGCCAGCTCCTGCCTCGGGCTGGGGAAGGGCTGGCACCACCCCAGAGGGCAGCACAGTGACCCCGGGCCCTGACACATCTTAAAATTCCCTCTGACGAATCCTGGGGGTTGTTTTCATTTCACCTGCTGACAGCAGCCACATCCTGCTGGGTTTGCTGAGCGTTGTCAGCTGAGCTTGAGAGAGCAGGAACTGGAGGTCAAGGCCTGCCTTGAATGGAATGAGGGCATCCTAATCCTAACTCCGGATTTAATGATTCCTTTCAGCATCATTAAGAATATTCAGGGAGCCTGTGGAGTCGGGCACATCCTGTAACTGCATGTGTTGGGGAAATATATTTTTGCGAAGAAAGGCTGTTCTGTTCTGCCATGACTCAGGCCTGGGGATTGGGAGCACAAATAGGAATGATCCAGCCAGGAGAGGACGTTCCCGTGGTGAGGAGGGTGGCAGAGGGGGCGTGCTGCAGCTCCACAGCCTCGCACAGCAAAGGAAAACATTTTTAGCTCATGCAAATGTTTCACTTCCTCCTCATATGGTGACTTCACCGGAGATGGTTCTGTGAGCAGCTCCTCAGATCCCCTCACCGAGATGCCAGCGTGCCCTGGAGCTCTGGGAATAATCCTGGCAGGCTCTGGAGCTGGAGCCTGGCATGGGGCTGGCTCCTTTGGTGGCGCAGCAGAGACAGACACGACACCTTTCTTCATGCAACAAACAGCTCCACTTTATTGTTCACAGCTTATATTTATATGGTTTCTAAAAGCCTTGTGTTTCATTCTAATTGGTTAGTAACTTAATTTTTAGTAACTTTTTGCCACTCAGTTCATTGGCTGGTAGTTGCTCATGTGTGTGCTTGCTGAGGGTTTTCTCTTTTGAAGGTGTTTGGGTTCTTGTCTCGCGGTACAGAATCAGTTCTCACGGGTTCCAGTCCCTTTGCACACGGGTGCAAGGCGGTTCCCTAAGGAGCAGGCTGACTGCAGCCTGGGTCTCAGGGGTGCAGGCTGCTCAAGTCCAGGTCACTCGTGTCCGTGAGGCCTTCAGCTGTCACTCATTAGTGTGTGAGGCTGGGGCTCAGCCCCTACCGATGGGATCTGCTCTTCCTCTTTTCTATTGAATTGTCTCTCACAGCCTTGGCTCAGCTCAGAGACTGGAGCTGGGCTGGGCAGGGGCTGGGATGGAGCAGCTGCAGCCTGGCTCAGCCCTGCCTGCACTGCCTGCAGTGTCCCTGTCCCTGTCCCTTGTCCTTGTCCCTGTCCCTGCCTGCACTGCCTGCAGTGTCCCTGCCTGTCCCTGTCCCTGTCCCTGTCCCCTGTCCCTGTCCCTGTCCCTGTCCCTGTCCCTGCCTGTCCCTGTCCCTATTCCTGCCTGTCCCTGTGTCCCTGTCCCTGTCCCTGTCCCTGTCCCTGACCCCTGTCCCTGTCCCTTGTCCCTGTCCCTTGTCCTGTCCTGTCCCTGTCCCCATGTCCCTGTCCCCCTGTCCCTGTCCCCATGTCCCTGTCCCTGGACTTGTCCCTGTGTCCCTGTCCCTGTCCCTGTGTCCCTGTCCCTGTCCCTGTCCCTGTCCCTGTCCCTGCCTGTCCCTGTCCCTGTCCCTGTCCCTGTCCCTGTCCCTGTGTCCCTATCCCTGTCCCTGTGTCCCTGTCCCTATCCCTGTCCCTGTCCCTGTCCCTGTCCCTGTCCCTGTCCCTGCCTGTCCCTGTCCCTATCCCTGCCTGTCCCTGTCCCTGTCCCTGTGTCCCTATCCCTGTCCCTGTCCCTGTCCCTGTCCCTATCCCTGTCCCCTGTCCCTGTCCCTGTGTCCCTATCCCTGTCCCCTTGTCCCCTGTCCCTGTCCCCTGTCCCTGCCCCTGTCCCTGTCCCTGTCCCTATCCCTGTCCCTGTCCCCTGTCCCTGTCCCTGTCCCTGTCCCTGCCTGTCCCTGTCCCTGTCCCTGTCCCTGTCCCTGTCCCTGCCTGTCCCTGTCCCTGTCCCTGTCCCTGTCCCTGTCCCTGCCTGTCCCTGTCCCTGTCCTGCCCAGCTCACTCTCCTCTCTGGTGTACCCATTCCAGCCTTTGTCCTTTCCCCTGCCCACAGGGATGTGTTGGAATGGCCGCAGCATCCCAGCACAGGCCAGGGGAGCTCAGGTTCATTGAGGCGACTCAATTATGGGTCCCTTAAGTGGAAACACAAATTCAAGTCGTGCTTGGTTGTTTGGGCTGTTTGTTCTTAAAGCTTAGTATTGTGGAATATTTGAGCCAGCTTTCCTTTCCTAACTCTGCGGGCTCACGAGGTCAGGCCCCGCCAGTTAAAACTCAGGATGTTTTTCTGCAGGTAGCCCAGGGGGGTCAGATGGCTGCTGGCGGCCTTGGGGGCGATCCTGTCGCTTCGGCCAAGGGTGATGCCCTGCAGGGATCTCCTGTGACAGCCAGAGCAGCTTTTGTTTCAGCCTTTCGAGGAAACTCTGGAGCAGAGCCAGGGAGGACGGGACAGGGAGGGACAGGAGGGACAGCGGGGCTGGGGGTACAGAGGTGCTTCTCCTGCCAGAGAGCGGGGAAATGGGATCCTTTGTGCAGCACACGGTGACGGGGGGGCCTGCGAGGGCTGATGGGGATTTTGGGGTCCCCAGAGCAGGGACGGTCACCATGGCAACAGCAGCAGCATCCCAGGCAGCCACACACATTGAATGAGTTCATCTCCAAATCCTCAACAATTACAATGGTAACAGTAAGAATATGGAAATGCCTGGGGGGCAAGGGGCTGGGGCATCGCTGCAGCCCCTTACTGCATGGGAAAGCACACATGGGATTCCTGGAGGAGGAGGAGGAGGAGGAGGAGGAGGAGGAAGGTGCCCTCCTGCATCCTCATGAGCTCCAAGCTCCATTGTCCCTCGTTTTCAGCTCCCTGTGCTCAGCATGGAGAGAAACCCTGAGCGTGCAGATTGCTCAGTGCTCTGCGAACTCCCCTCAGCAGAAATGGCAGAACAGCACCAAAAAGCCAATTTCTGACAAGCCCCAGCAATCTGGGCTGGGGTGGGGGTTGTGGTGTGTGATTTAACAACAAAAGTAATTTTTCTTCTCAGCCCCCTGCCAAGCTTTAGCCATGGCTCAGGCTGTGCAGCACCATGGTGGGATAGGTGTTGAGGGATTTTCCATGCTGAAAATCTGATTTTTTGGTACAGAAAATTTTCCAAATTGAAAAAAGAAGCCTCTCTTACCACGGGGGTGAAGCATCCTTTCCAATGATTGTATTTTTCCCCCATTATCTCTTGTATTTTCTCTCCTTTACTCGCCAGAGCTACAGCAGGGGAAGCAAATCCATCTCTGCATCTATAAAGGTTGAATTTTTTATAGACAACTAAATATTTTAACACGTGGAGACAACAACACCCTCCTGTTAAAAATAAGCAAGCTCCTCCGCCTTAGTTATGTGGCAGTTACCGAAAAATAACATCCACTGGAGCACTCAGCTGCAATTTAAAAGTAAAATTAAAATTTCGTGGTGTTTGTCTGGTTTGACAAGATTTATTGCAATCTCTCATTATGCGGCAGGTTCAAGGGAACCTCTCCAGAGGACACAGAACAATTTAGAAAATGAAAGCCTGAAACAGTTTATTATTAGAAGGTGGGTTGGAGTTTGTAGGGCTCCTACACAGAGTTATTTCATCTGGTGCATTGGAGATATTTTTGCTGAAGCCATTAAACCCTTGGCACACAAACCTGTTATTAAAGCTGATTTAGGCTAAGACAGGATAAATACTTTGAACTCTGTTTAATTGACTTATTTCACTTCAGACTTCAGTCTCAGGCCTAAGACTAAAGAGAATTTAATTCACAAGTTTCCCCTTCCTGCCTGCTTGTAGGTGCCAGCTCCAGGTCCCCAGTGTCCCCTGCCACGGCCCAGAACTCACAGCAGGTTGCAGTGTAGGGATATTTTTCTTTTTCCCTTGGATTCTGAGCTTCAGGATGGAAACATTTTCCTCCCTGTGTTCCTGCTGCCTCGTTGCAAACGTGTGATGCCCTCGCTTGGGACACAGAGTGTTCCCTGCCCTCGCCCAGGTCACGGCTCTGCCGAAGGTCTCGCTCAGTGGGAGCTTTGTGTCCGCCGCCAGGAGGAAATTGCTGCTCAGATGAACAGAGGTGAGGCTGCCCAGGGAATGGCCACAGCTGCAGGCAGCTCCAGGAGCCTTGGGTGGGAATGTTGGGCTGTCTTGGACTGGGTGATCCTGCTGGGTCCCTTCCAGCTCGGGATATTCCGTGGTTCCGTGAGATTAAAATCTGGTTTTCTGTAGCCCATATGATGTTTATTGTCCTGCTTTTCCTCCTGCTCACGCCTCCAGCTCTCCCTGCGTGATTTTCATGTCTGATGACAGCTCCACCTCTGTCTCTCAGCCCTGGCCAAACGCCGCTTTTTCCTTGGGCGCTTTCCTGCGTCCCTGCAATTACCGCGGCGTGTTTGCTTGGACCCGGGGTGCGACATGAAAGCAGGAGGTGTTTGCTGGAGGGGAAGGGATGCACCTGGGATGCATCATGAGTCCTGCCTGCAACACTTGGGGCTGCAGGTGTGGGCACGTCCTGTGGGGAGACACAGGACAGGCTGGGCTGCCTCTGACGTGGCCGGGCCAGGGCCAGGGGCCGGCTCTTGTGGAAGGTTCTTCCCCAGCAGAGTGTCCTGAGTCCCCCTAAGGTTCAGCCAAGTTCTCTTTTTTGTGGTTTTTTCTCCTTTGTGGGCAGTGCTGGTTGCCCCCATCGCTGTGATCTCTCTGCAGTTGTGCCCTGCTTTGGGTTTCTTTTCTCCCAGGAAGGATTTTGGTGGCACTGGGACTGTTCCTGGGGTTCCTTGTCCCTGCAGCGCTGCCAGGCTCAGCTGTGGAGCCTCACCCTGTGTGTGAGGAGCACCGGGGCCCCTCGTCGGGTTCCAGAGCAAAATGATCCTTTGAGGAACCCCCAAAAGGAAAATCTGGTTGCTTGCTTGCCAGTGGAGTAAGGCCTTAAAAAACCCACAATAAATTATTTTATCTCGGATATTTCGTTATTTGCTTAGCAACAACTCACGTGAATGTGTAAAAATGATTGAATGTCACAGAATCAGGGAACAGTTTGGGTTGGAAAGGACCTTAAATCCCAGCCAGTGCCACCCCTGCCATGGCAGGGACACCTCCCACTGTCCCAGGCTGCTCCAGCCCTGTCCAGCCTGGCCTGGGACACTTCCAGTGTCCATTTGTTGATGCAATCAGGAGCTCAGCTGGTCAAAACAGGATCCTGAGCCTCCCAAAGAGCTGCCAAAGTGTGCTCACACTCCCACTATCCCTGCGTGGGGGAGTCGGGGACGTGCGGTGCTCGGAGCTGGGATCGCTCGGGCAGCTCAGAAAAAGGCTGGAATTTGTTTCATAGCCTGGATTCTGAATTTCTGCTGGAAACGAACCCAGGCCGTTTGCAGGGTACACAACAGTCCCAGTTTGGGTTGGCAGGGTTGGCTTTGTCACCTGGCTGGGATCAGGGTTGGAGGTTTCCTCTCCAAAATCCCGTGTGGATCATCAGGGGCAACCTCAGGGTGACCCCACAGGGAGCTGCTGCTGGAACAGCCTCAGCTCCTGGCACTTTGAGCTGAAGGAAAACATGGCAGAGAGGCTCTCTGCTGCTAATATGATAAATACTAATTATCAGCATCAAACAAGAAGATGGGAGAATAGAGTCCTGCTTTATAACCCTCCAGCATTAGGACAGACATGTCCAGGAAGTGGTTTCTTCTCTCCCGTGTCTTCATAAATTCCAACTTCTCAGGTAACTTAAGTGGGATCATTTCCATCTTTGGGATGATGGAAATTAAAATACATAGACATAAAACATAAAAAATACACAAAATCCTCCCAGGCTGGGCTGAGAGCCTGGTGAGCTGTCCCTGGTGGTGCAATCAGTGCGGAGTTTGCGGTACAGAAACTTCCTCAGTGAATTAGGAGTGGAAAGGATGAAAAATCCCAGCTGATGGGGGCTTTTTGTTCCTGTCCTGCAGCTCTTTTCAAACAAATGATAATACTCTGATATCAGACTGCTGGTGTTCCCACCAGGAGTTACTGCTGCAGCATCCCAGCCCTGGAAATAGATGTGTAGGGGATGCTTGGAGAACATCTGGGCTTGGAGGAGGGTTTGCTGTACGTTTGAAAAACCCCTCCAGACTCCTTTGCCTCCAGAATTCCAACTGGGCTCCTCCAGGACTGAGCTTTCACAGTTCTACTTTTCAGCCAAAATCTTTTCTCTGGAGTTTCCAACTTCTTTTTTATCGACTTTCTTCTACATAAAAATCAGGAGCAAGTGTGGAGGTGGCTCCACAGGCAGCAGGAAGAGGTAGCTGAGATTCTCTCCCAGGGATCTTCCAGGCCGGAGAAGCTGCTGGAAGCATTCAGAGGTGATATCCATAGGAAAATCTGCTCCCAGGCTGTGTCAGGACCCAGACAGAGGTGGTGGACGGTGCTGAGATCCTTTCTCTCATGCTCAGATCCATTCCCTGGTGCTCAGATCCTTTCCCTGGTGCTCAGATCCATTCTCTGGTGCTCAGATCCTTTCCCTGGTGCTCAGATCCTTTCCCTGGTGCTCAGATCCTTTCTCTGGTGCTCAGATCCTTTCTCTCATGCTCAGATCCTTTCCCTGGTGCTCAGATCCATTCTCTGGTGCTCAGATCCTTTCCCTGGTGCTCAGATCCTTTCTCTGGTGCTCAGATCCTTTCTCTCATGCTCAGATCCTTTCCCTGGTGCTCAGATCCTTTCCCTGGTGCTCAGATCCTTTCCCTGGTGCTCAGATCCTTTCCCTGGTGCTCAGATCCATTCCCTGGTGCTCAGGTCCTTTCCCTGGTGCTCAGATCTTTTCCCTGGTGCTCAGGTCCTTTCCCTGGTACTCAGATCCTTTCCCTGGTGCTGAGATCCTTTCCCTGGTGCTCAGGTCCTTTCCCTGGTGCTCAGATCCTTTCCCTGGTGCTCAGATCCTTTCCCTGGTGCTCAGATCCTTTCCCTGGTGCTGAGATCCTTTCTCTGGTGCTCTGGTCCTTTCCCTGGTGCTCAGATCCTTTCCCTGGTGCTCAGGTCCTTTCCCTGGTGCTCAGATCCTTTCCCTGGTGCTCAGGTCCTTTCCCTGGTGCTCTGGTCCTTTCCCTGGTGCTGAGATCCATTCCCTGATGCTCAGATCCTTTCCCTGGTGCTCAGATCCTTTCCCTGCAGCCCCTGGCTTTGCTCACCCGTGTCCCTCAGCTCGGGCTGGTTCATTGCCCGTGTGTGGAGGTGATTCAGGGAGAGCTGGAGCCCAGACCCTGGAGTGGGAAGCAAAAGCCTCCCATGGTTCAAAGCCCTTCCAGCTCCCTTGGCCTCATGAACATCCTCTGTTAAAGCTTCAGCTCCTTCAAAAGCTGAGGCCCAGCCAAGGCTCCTGACTCATTCTCAGGCTGATTTCATCAGAAATTCTGAACCTGCCTGAGTCAGGGCTTGTGAGGGGAAACCTCTCGGGGCTGTCTGGAGGCAGCCCTGAATCGCTCTCCAGGATCACAGGAGGCTCTCAAGCAGAACATCTCCCTGAAGCATGTGCTGTGTGCAGGGAGAAAACCAGGGAGGTGCTGCCAACAGAGCTGGAAGAACTTACACAGGTTATCCAGAGAGATCCCATCAGAGAAAGATAATTCTGGGATTTGGGAAGCCCTTGATAATCCTCAGAGGAGAATGGTGGCAGGTCAGAGCTGTGATCTCTCAACCCAGCAATTCCCCATCACAGCGTTGTGCCCCTGCAACCTCGGGGGCAAAAAAAGGCAACGTGGCCTGACAACATGGCCAAAGAAATTCTGTGTGTTTGTGGGAGCGGGGATTTTCAGAGCGTTTGATCCCAGTAACCTTTCCTAGAGGATGGGACTGAACTGCTGCTCTTCAAAGAGGGACATAGAAAAGGATGTGATGAGAATGCTTTCACAGAAGAGCTACAAAGGTGATTTAAAATGCAGAAAACCAAACCATGTTAGCACTTGATCAGGTCAGTCTGTCACTTCGTTGGCTCCTCTCAGAGCTGCGTTGAACACACAAAAACATCCTCCCTGTTTGTCCAATATTTGTCACCACTTCTTCAGGGCCATGGTAGAACCTTTGACACAAAGACGTTTTGGTTCACTTCAGCCTTCCAACCTCAAACCATCCCGTGTCCTGTATGTCCCACGGGTGTGCTGCTGCTGTTGAGGTGGAGAAGGGCCTGGGAATGCCAGGGAATGCCAGGGAATGCCAGGGAATGCCAGGGAATGCCAGGGAATGGGGACAGCCCAGGGAATGCCAGGGAATGCCAAGGAATGGACAGCCCAGGGAATGGACAGCCCAGGGAATGCCAGGGAATGCGCAGGGAATGGACAGCCCAGGGAATGGACAGCCCAGGGAATGGACAGCCCAGGGAATGCCAGGGAATGCGCAGGGAATGCCCAGGGAATGGGGAGAGCCCAGGGAATGCCAGGGAATGCCAAGGAATGCCAGGGAATGGACAGCCCAGGGAATGCCAGGGAATGCCAGGGAATGCCAGGGAATGGCAGGGAATGGGGACAGCCCAGGGAATGCCAGGGAATGCCAGGGAATGCCAGGGAATGCCAGGGAATGGACAGCCCAGGGAATGCCAGGGAATGCCCAGGGAATGCCCAGGGAATGGGGAGAGCCCAGGGAATGCCAAGGAATGCCAGGGAATGCCAGGGAATGGACAGCCCAGGGAATGCCAGGGAATGCCAGACAGCCCCAGGGGTGAGCATGGCCCTGCTGAACCTTGGGGCCAAACTCACGCAGAATCTTCTCAGTTCATTCCGGTGAGATCTGAGGGGGGGTGACAAAGGAAGGGTCTTAGAAGTTTCCAGGGGGTGCCTGGCTCTGGAACCGAGGGGCAGGAGGTGCTGCCTCCCCAAGCCCTCCATTTGTGTTTGAAACCGAGCTGTGGGGAGGAGCCATCACTGCAGGAGAGGCAGGATGGGGGGAGCAGAAGCTGCTGGAGCTTCAGAGCCTTGGAGAGCAGGGATAAAATTGTCCTTTTTTTCCTCTCTGGTGCCAAGTGAGTGGTTCCAAAGGAGCTGAGGGTGAATTACTCCTGCCCAGCACCCAGCAGGATGGCAGAGGGGGAGGATGTGGGGTGGAGCCCACCCAGGTGTCTCCCTGTCCCTCTTCCCCTCCTTCCCACCACATTCCCAGCGTTTTCCTGCCACTGCTCCATCTCTTGCTGGCCAACAGCCACGTTCATTTTTATTTTAAACCCCCTGTTTGTGTTTGCTGCACTGGCCTGGGGCAGGCAGGGGCACAGATGGACCTGAGCAGCTCAGGGCTTGGCTCTGTGCCTGCTTTCATTTTCACTCCATGGAGGAGCTCCTTGAGCTCAGCTGCTCAACCGCGGCCAGCGCTGCTTTAGCACTGCCCAAAATAGATTCTGGCCACGGGCGTGGGTTGGAGCTTGGGTTCAGCAGCTCTGGTCGAAGGTGGTGGAGCCAAACGTGAGCCTGGCGCTCTCACCTGGCAGGTGTCACCTGGGCAGAGTTAATGTGGCTCCTGGGCAGCACCAAGGAGTTTTCTATTGATGATTGCTAGAGATGGGAAGACTGATTTGCTGATCAGGATCCGATTTTACTCAGGTTTCCCAAAAGCTTATATACCATTTCAGGAAGGTTAATAATTTTCTGCTACAATAATCAGGTTAAAAGATCATACAGACATCTCATACATTCACAACGTGTTTTGCTTGCAGAGGGTTGATTGGATCTGCTCTCTTCCCTTAAGCAGGTTTAATCCCATCTCCTGTAATCTTCAAGTCTCTCTTTGTTCCTGCTTGTTTATCAAACCAGCCATGCTAATTAAGTCTGGTTTACACTCTGTCTCGTGTATTCCCACAGTTTTCCAGCAGGAAAGGAGTGGAGCAGTTCAATGTTCCTGCCCCATGGGGTGCAGCTGCTGCACCATCCCCTCCCAGTGCCCCCAGCAGGGTTTGGGTGAATGCCAGGGAATGGGGACAGCCCAGGGAATGGACAGCCCCGTGGGGCGAGCCCCTGCCTTAACACAGAGTTTTGGGATGGCTGCAGGATGTCCCTGACCCAAAAACATCTCTCCCATCTGTGGCCATGCCATGCCATGCCATCCCATTCCATCCCATCCCATCCCATCCCATCCCATCCCACCCCATCCCATCCCATCCCATCCCATCCCCATTCCCATCCCATCCCATCCCATCCCATCCCATCCCATCCATCCCATCCCATCCCATCCCATCTCATCCCATCCCATCCCATCCCATCCCATTATCCCATCCCATCCCATCCCATCTCATCCCATTATCCCATCCCATCCCATCCCATCCCATCCCATCCCATCCCATCCCATTATCCCATCCCATCTCATCCCATCCCATCCCATCCCATCCCATTATCCCATCCCATCCCATCCCATCCCATTATCCCATCCCATCCATCCCATCCCATCCCAGGGATCCCATCCCATCCATCCCATCCCATCCCATCCCATTATCCCATCCCCATCCCATCCCATCCCATTATCCCATCCCATCCCACCCCATCCCATCCCATCCCATTATCCCATCCCAAGCCCATCCCATCCATCCCCATCCCATCCCATCCATCCCATCCCATCCCATCCCATCCCATCCCATCCCATCCCATCCCATCCCCATCCCATCCCATCCCATCCATCCCATCCCATCCCATCCATCCCATCCCATCCCATTATCCCATCCCATGCCAAGAGCCCTTCCTTCCATGGGGTTTCTGGCGGAGCAGATGAGTACAAACGGTGCAAAGACAAGAGCTGCCTGCTCCCCCCCTTGCTGCAGCCAGGGGATCAATCCCCGTTGCTACAGCAACTGCTTATTGACATTTATTAACAGAAAGCCCACTTAGGACTTGAAAGTGCTTATTCACAAAATCTGTTTGCACTTAAGATTATATAAGGAGGCACAGTCTGCACTGCCTGGCATGATCCAAACCCAACAACTCATTAAATTCAGCCAGAGCTTGGGCAGAGCTGTGTCAGAGCCCTTTGCACTCCCAACCTGCCAAACCCTGCTGGGGGCTGATGCCCCCAGTTTTCAGCTCTAAATATCCACTAATTAATTTAATTTCTCCTGTCTGCTGGCACAAGGGCAGAGGGGCTGGAACAGATTGTTTGGAAGATGATTTTTCTGGACTCTTGATTTACCGAAGGCATTTTGTCCCAGGTAATGAGCATTAAACTTTCACAGAACCACAGAGGGTGGGAAAGACCTCCAAGATCATTGAGTCCAACCATTGGTTTGATCTCTGCTTTAGAGGATATTCTCCTTTATTTGGAGCATTTTCTGGTTTTCCAAACTAAAAGCGGAAATGTTAAAAGAATGACTTCAGGTGGGATTTCAGCTGTATTGAGTCCAGGCTGAGTTCAGCCTGTAAATAAAGTTCCCAGACACTAAATATAACTGCCAACACTTGTTAATTGTTCTTGTTAATACTTGGTGAGCTGCCAGTGATTTTACTAAATCAAGTTGTTGATTTAGTAATCAAAGTAATGACAGTGCTTCAAGATCCTTTTAATTTGAAGTCACTTTGGATGCTGCAGAATCATGCTGGAAGTTTATTGCCAGTGGAGCTTTCTACAGACTTATCATTTTCAAACCCAGCATTTTGAGTTTGTTTTAGTGAAATGGTAGAAAAAGGCCAGTAAATCTCTATGGCAAATTGGAAATGTTATTTTGGATTTTGAGAACAATGGAAATGGGAAGTATTGACTAGGCCTAGGTTTAATTTAGGTTTTAATTATCATTTTTGTGTAAGTAGTCTTTAAATCCTTCCTACAAAGCAATCAACACTCCAGAGGTAAAATTCCACCCCTAGGAATTGAGGAGGAGGCAGCTCAAAATAGCAGAGCAGCCTCTTCTCCCCGTGCTCCACGTCCTGTGCAAGCAGGCAGCAGAGAGCTCATCCCTGGTTTTGCTCTCCTTGGGATCCCGCAGATGAGGAGCTAAAGGCCAGGAGGAGAGGCAGGAGCAGCCCCGGGCCAGGGTTCCACAGGCAGGAGGTGCCACAAGCCTCTTCCAGCAGCACCATCCCATGTCCTGCAGCGCTCCTGGAGCCAGAGGCTCTGCCCTGGGCTTTGGAACAAGGGCTGGCCCCCTTTTGCAGGCACCACAGCCCTTCCCTGCCCCTGCTCTTCCTGCTGCTCCTGCTTCAGGAAGAGCTCAGGGCATCAGAACGAGCACTGGCACATCCCTGGCTCAGCAGAGATCCACCGAGCATTTCCATTTCCCAGTCTCTGCTTTTCCCCGTGTGCCAGGGCTGGGATGGGCAGCTGCCCATGCTCTGTCCCAGGTGCTCTGGGGTGTTCCTGGAGCTTTTCTCTCCTTTCTGACTCCACCATTTGTGGAGCTGTCGATGTCTCGTGGTCCTGTGCCTGGAGGCCTCTAGGAAAATCTTAAATTCTCCTGGATTAGGATCAACATCTCCTTGTCCTTTAAGGCTGTGAAGTGGCACCTCACAGGCAACAGCTGCCCTTCAGGAGCTGCATTCAGACACAAAAGTGGAGTTTTGGGAAAATCCTTTTTAAAGCTGTCATTCTGTTCGTGGCCACACCATCCCATCCTTTGCCTTCTGCCTTTTCCTCATCCAATAAACCTGAGGAGAAGCAGGTGGAGGCAGATACAGGCAGAAGCAGCAGGAGTTTTACCAGCTCACATCTGTAGTGGGGTGATGGTGCTGAGTGAGAGCGATTGTGCAGTGATCACATCCGTAGTGCTGGGATGAGGGAATGGTTTCAAACTGCCAGAGGGCAGGGCTGGATGGGAGATTGGGAATCAGGAATTGTTCCCTGGCAGGGTGGGCAGGGCCTGGTACAGGGTGCCCAGAGCAGCTGTGGCTGCCCCTGGATCCCTGGCAGTGCCCAAGGCCAGGCTGGAGCAGCCTGGGACAGTGGGAGGTGTCCCTGCCAGGGCAGGGGTGGCACTGGGTGAGGTTTTAGGTCCCTTCCCACCCAAACCCATTCCGTGATCTCACAGTGCTCCTCCTGGACAGAAACACCCAGACTGTGACATTTTGGGAAGATGGGACCCAGCAGAGTCCCCAGCCAGGGCTGGATTTGGGTTGTGATTTCCTGTGTGAAAGAGGACACAGAGCTGCTGCTCGAGGGGACAGGAGCTGCTCTGCAGCTTCTCCAGGTAAAGCTCTGCAGCGTGGGAGGCTCCAGTTCTGCTCTGAGACTCAGCTTGGTCAGCAGGAAACATTGGGGATTTTCCAGCAGCCCGGGAGAGAGCGCTGGGGATGGCTGTGGCTGGAACAGGAGAGCACAGGGACCTTTGGGGCCAAGAGGAGCTCCGTGCACCCTCCTGCCCTGCCTGGGCTGATAAACGGCAGCGGGAGCTCAAGGGAGGGCTGAGGTCGTGCAGAGCCCGGTGCTGTGACAGCTCCTGCCCCAGGCTGCGAATTTGAGACAGGCACCAGGAGAATTCCACAGGGCAATCCTGCCTGCTTTGGGAGCTTCCCATCCCCAAAGAGCAGCTGGCTGCTCTGAAATGGATCGTGCATGGCAAGAGGGGCTTTGCAGAAACGGGCTTTTCTCATCCTGCCTTCTGGGGAGCGCTTGGATGGGGCTGGGGGCTCTCAGACCTGAGGTAACCAGTAAGGTACCAGGACCTTACGTGTGAGTTACCAGGAAGGGGATTTTTTTCTTTTTGCTCATTTGTTTCACTGCCCAGCAGCGGCTGAGCTCCCATCCCAGGGACTGCAGATGGCAACGGGAGCCCGGCCTCTGCTGCCCAGCCCCATTCCAGCCAGGACGCCTTTGAAATTCAATTCCACCCCTTAAATGTTCGCCCTGAGCCTGTTGTTAACAGCTGCTCCAGCTCTCGGGTCTGCGGGCTCCTGCTCCGGTGTGTAAATGCCCGCACCACGCTGCCCCGTGTGAATCAGCTCCTGTTTCCCTCTAACTCCTTATCTCAAGTTATCTCCGGAGCGGATCTGGAGCGCTCAGGGCTCAGTTGCACCTTTGTCTTTGTAAGGGGAAATGGGATAATTAGCCAGCGGTTACCCAAGGGGCAGAGCAAAATCGCGGACTCCTTCAGCTTGGAAAAGTCCTTTAAAATCATCAAGTGTAGCCATGAAATCCTCGGGGAGAGCCTCTTCCCCTCGCTTCACACCTCTGCTCTCAAATGCCGAATCCCGGTAATGGGAAGCGTTTGGATGTGTGACTGGTGCTCTTGGCCCCGGAGCATGGAGTAGCTGTTAGGGTTGGGTGGATTTGGTGTCACAGGACATGGGATTGATGGTTTGAGTACCTGCAGACAGCCAAGTGAAAAAATCGGTGATTGCAGTGACCGACTCAGGCTGGGGAGCTTTTCCCTGTGTGCTCGGCAAAGGTTAAAATAGGAACTCGGTATTAATTTAAATATCATATTAAAAAAAAAAAAAAAAAGGAACAAATAGGCAACAGCTTTTTAAAGTCACAGACATACTTGAGGGCTGCTGAGTGTTGGCTGCAGCCTTGCTCTGTGGGATTCCAGCATTCCCAGGTCCTGCTCCTGCGCCCCCAGCTCCCCCCTAGGACTGAGCTCTGCTCTCACCCTGCAGCAGCACACGTGGGTCCCACCTCAGGGAGCTCGGGGGGGATGGAGGATGTGGAGCAGCACAGATTGATTTCGGTTGGAAAAGACCCCCCAAGATCACGGGAAGTCCTTGCGAAGGTTTCAGCACAGAAGTGCAGAGTAATTATCTTTAATTACGCCGCCTTTTGCTGGCAGCAGCTCAGCTCTTGTGGAAGGGACAGAAAGAGCCAAGAGCAGCTCCAGTGAGTGACCTCAGTGTTTGCTCTGCCCAGGGAGCTCAGAATTCCCTGTCAGCAGCTCCTTTCTCCTGGCCACGGTGTTTAACAGGGATAATTCCAGTAATTCCAGCTGTTCCCCTCTCATGCTGCAGGAGTTCTGCAATAATTACAGGCAGCAATTTCAGGGGAGCTGGTTCTTCCCCGAGTGGAGTCATGGGAAGGTGCATCCACCCAGGGAGTCAGGTGAGTGTCATCACCTTTGGGAAAGGCTGCTCCAAAAAGCTGCAGTGACAGGACACAGGGAATGGCTTCCCACAGCCAGAGGGCAGGGCTGGATGGGAGATTGGGAGAAAAATCTTCCATGTGAGGGTGGGCAGCCCTGGCACAGGGTGCCCAGAGCAGCTGTGGCTGCCCCTGGATCCCTGGCAGTGCCCAAGGCCGGGCTGGAGCAGCCTGGGGCAGTGGGAGGTGTCCCTGCCATGGCAGGGGTGGCACTGGGTGAGGTTTTTAAGGTCCCTTCCAACCCAAACCATTGAGGGATTCTGTGAACTCTTTCCAGCATCTGCTGCAAGGATGATGCTGCACCACAGGCATGACCTCCCTGTGAGGCAGTGTCTCACCAAAGCCAGGAGGCATTTCTGAGCTGCCAGGTCCTTCTCAGATGGGGTTTTCAGAGCAGCTCCCCTGGGCTTGGCAGAGGAGGTTTCTGTGCCCTCTGTTCCTCAGGGATCCCAAGAAGCTGTTGGCTCTTGGGGCTGGAGAAATTTGCGTGACTTTAGGAGGGTTTTCCCGGCTCTCAGGGTCCGGCAGAGTCTCTGTGATCATCTGAACAAATCGTTTGCCCTGCCAGGCCGTGGAGGTTCACCCAGCAAGGCAGAGCATTGCTTCATTGCCAGCTTGTGGTGTAAGAGAACCTCACTCAGAGCGTTTGGAAAGAGCAGGATCTGTGCCAAGGGAGCACTGCCCTGCCAGGGTCACACCTCTGCTCGCTCCCTTTCATCCTCTGGCCTTTCCCTCTGGGTTTTTGGTTTCCATGCCCTGTGCTCATGAGTGGGACAGGTCTGAGTGTGGTGTCACTGTGTCCCCACGTCCCCTGCTCTGGGATGTCGTCAGCTCTTCTCCCATCAGTGAGTTCTGCCTTGGGAGCTGCCAGCAGAGAAGCTCTGGGCTGCCAAGAGGAAGAGGTCAGTTCACTGTGCTGCACACAGGAAGGGAGAGTCATGAGACAGAGCAGTTTCGCAAAAAGATTTCGTTTCTCTTTTTTTTTTATATACTGAAAACCCCATCAACCACCTCTGTCTGCACCAAAAACCTGAGGTGCCAAAAGCTGAGATGCTGAGGGGCAGTGGTTGAGCTGGACTGAGGAGTGTTCCATGTCTGGGGTGTCAGTGGGAAGTGTTTGGAAGAGTTGTGATGGGAGGAAGATGCTCCCCATGCAGCTTGTGTCCTTAAAATAACCCTTAAAATAAGGGTTAATTCGGCATTTGGGCCCCCCCCAGCTCTGCAGCCACCTCAGGCAGCAGCGAGGGCTCTTTCCCCAGAGATTATTTCACAGTGGTGGCATTTCATCTCGTCACTGCAAAAGCTCTTCAGAAAACGTACAGGGAGCAGATGAACTGATGTGACAGCCTTGGAACAAAGAGTTCATCTGCTTCTGAGCAAAACATTTGCTCCACAACTCATTTTTCCCTGTCCAAGGCTCAATTTCTCAAGTTTTCAGGAGCAGTGTGAAAGATTTAACTGTGGTGAGCCTGGAGGAAGATGGAGGCTGATTAGGAACTGGGGTGGAGGGAGATATTTCGCTCAGCTGGAATGACTGCAGCAAAATAAATTCACGCTGAAATGCCTGAGCCGTGATGTTTGATTTGTTAATGGCTTTGGCTTTGCAGGCATTTGGTTGATGTAGCAAATTTCTCCGTGCCATGTGCAGAAATGCTGATTTCTCCCAGCACAGCTTCAAAATATGGAAGCAGGAACAGTGAGCATTCTGCCTGCTGAGAGATGGAGCTGCTGATGGTCACCAGCTCTTGGTAACCACAGACGGGGTCTGGCACCACCCAGGGTCGTTGTCACTGTCCTTGCCACAGCCCTGGGAAGTGACCAGTGTCCCTCTTGGGCTGGAATCCTTCAGGATATCTCATGCCATGTCATATTCTTAGATAAATTCATCTGTCTGTGGAGGAATTGATACGGGAGCATAAAACCCTGCACATCACCAGGTCCAACTGCTTGCAACCTCGGCAGCACCGAATCCCTGTGGGGTGTTTGTGAAAGGAACAGGATGAATCCAGAGGGATGAATCCAGAGGGGTGAGTCCAGAGGGGTGAATCCAGAGGGGTGAATCCAGAGGGGTGAATCCAGAGGGGTGAAACCAGAGGGGTGAATCCAGAGGGGTGAATCCAGAGGGGTGAGTCCAGAGGGGTGAATCCAGAGGGATGAATCCAGAGAGGTGAATCCAGAGAGGTGAATCCAGAGGGGTGAATCCAGAGGGGTGAATCCAGAGGGATGAGTCCAGAGGGATGAAACAGGAGGGATGAATCCAGAGGGGTGAATCCAGAGAGGTGAATCCAGAGGGATGAATCCAGAGAGGTGAATCCAGAGGGATGAAACAGGAGGGATGAATCCAGAGGGATGAATCCAGAGGAGTGAATCCAGAGAGGTGAATCCAGAGGGATGAATCCAGAGGGATGAATCCAGAGGAGTGAATCCAGAGGGATGAATACAGAGGGGTGAATCCAGCGGGATGAAACAAGAGGGGTGAAACCAGAGGGGTGAATCCAGAGGGATGAATCCAGAGGGGTGAGTCCAGAGAGGTGAAACAAGAGGGATGAAACAAGAGGGGTGAAACCAGAGGGGTGAATCCAGAGGAATGAAACAAGAGGGGTGAATCCAGAGGGATGAATCCAGAGGGGTGAGTCCAGAGAGGTGAAACAAGAGGGATGAAACAAGAGGGATGAATCCAGAGGGGTGAATCCAGAGGGATGAATACAGAGGGGTGAATCCAGAGGGATGAAACAAGAGGGGTGAAACCAGAGGGATGAATCCAGAGGGATGAGTCCAGAGAGGTGAAACAAGAGGGATGAAACAAGAGGGATGAATCCAGAGGGGTGAATCCAGAGGGATGAATCCAGTGAGGTGAATCCAAAGGGATGAAACAAGAGGGATGAATCCAGAGGGATGAATCCAGTGAGGTGAATCCAAAGGACCAGAGGGTCCCAGGTTGTTTGGGATGATGCCCATGCCGTTGGAGTTGCAGCACTGCCAGGAATCACAGCCTTGGCTCTAATCCACGTGGAGCAGCAGGTCCCGTGTGGGAAGGGAAGAGGCTCAAAAATAGCATTTCAGGGAAAACTTGCCCTCCCTGCAATCAGAGATAGGAAGAAGGATCAATTCTCCTGCAGCTGAGGATGCAAACTGTGCCAGACAGTCATTTAGAGGCATTTTCCTGTGCCTGGTGACGTGGCTCTGCTCTCAAGCTGCATCCCAAGCCTGCTCAGGAACTGTCTGTGGTTATTCCAGGGACATGGAGGCTCCAGTGGCCTCGGTGCCAGGTCACAGGCAGTCACCAGCCCATCACTGTCCCTCTCCCTTCAGGCTGAACCCTCCTTGCACCTTCCTGAGGCATCACCTTGCCAAAAACTGGATGAGACCCTCCTGAGATCATTGAAACCGTGTCTGATAGGGCAGGGATGTGGCTCCAGGGCGTGATCTCCAGCTGCCTGCTGAGCAGCCTGGCTCTGGGGCAGGTCCCGTGGGGCTGGCTGTGCTCCCAGGAGGGGCAGCTGCTGACAGACTTCGGGGTCTTGGGTGTCCACGTTGTGTTTGTGGAGCTGTTGTTCTGCAGTAACACCCCAGCGAGAAAATTCAAACGTTGCGCAAATGCTGAGAGCTGGGGGTGGAGAGGAGAAGCTCCAGGGAGAGCTCAGAGCCCCTCCAGGGCCTGAAGGGGCTCCAGGAGAGCTGGAGAGGGGCTGGGGACAAGGGATGGAGACACAGGACACAGGGAATGGCTTCCAGTGCCCAGGGCAGGGCTGGGTGGGAGATTGGGAATCAGGAATTGTTCCCTGGCAGGGTGGGCAGGGCCTGGCACAGGGTGCCCAGAGCAGCTGGGGCTGCCCCTGGATCCCTGGCAGTGCCCAAGGCCAGGTTGGAGCAGCCTGGGGCAGTGGGAGGTGTCCCTGCCATGGCAGGGGTGGCACTGGGTGGGCTTTGAGGTCCCTTCCCACCACTCTGTGCCAGTGGGGATCAGGCTGGCAATGAGCATTTCCCCTCCAAGCTCTGCACTTCTATAAGTAAGAATCTCTTTGGTTATGCACCTGTTTTCCATGCCAGCTTTGCCACAGGGAAGAGCATTTCTCCCATGATCCGACACACTTTGTCAGCTATTTCTGCAAATCCAGACTCCTCGTGGAGCGAGGCAAAGGAAAAGTAGAAATAGGTCAGGTATTTAAATAAGATGTAGTTGTCTCTCTTCACAGCAAGTTGCTTTTTTTCCTGCCTCTGTGAATTGTGCTAATGTATCAGGGAATAAAGAGAACAAAGGGAAGCAGAAGTGCCAGCATTTTCATTCTGGGATTGCAGCTTCAGAGCCCTTTACTTTGCAGAAGTGATGCTGAGACCACTCTGGAACATCTCAGCAAATGCTCCTGAAATAATAACCCCCAAATTGTCTGCTCAACCTCTCTGAATGCACAAAATCCACTTAAAATCCTGCCTGTCATTCTGCTGTCACATCAAAAATTGATTTCCTGGCTCCGAGCCTCATCCTCGGTGCCTTGCAGTGTTGTGAATGCATAATATTAAGGAAACACAGGGAAATTTGGGTGCTCTTGAGAATCATCTGGCTTGAAATGCAGACAACAGGCTGCCCTTGGTCGTTTGAGGTGGATTTGGGTTTCTCAGCTTGGGTCTGTGTTCCAGGAGTGCCTGTGGCTGGTGCCTCCCTCCTGCCAGGCCGGCTGTCACCTCAGCTTCGGCTGATCCCACTGCTCCTGCTCCTTGGAGAGGACATAAGGAATCCACAATGAAATCCCCTTTTTTAAATATCTGCACTAATGGCAGGACTTGGTTCCTTGACTTTAAAGTTTTGTGACGGAAGGAAAATCTTCCTTGCAAAAGTGCCCCAGCCTCTGTTCTCCCCAGGCTTTGTGTCTTCAATCCTGACTCACCCCGGTGCTCCCAAGTGGAACAAGGATGATTTCCCTCATGCCTGAAATTTGATTAGACTCCAAGTGTGTCATTGGGGTGCTGTAATGCTGATCCAGAGGTGATGTCAGTGCTGGTTCGAGCTGGGCTTTCCTTCATGGACGGTTTTACCTGGTGGAGGAAGCAACTTTTCATTATAGGACCAGGGACTTTGCAGCCCAATCATGCTCACTCTTCCTTCCTGCCCTTCCTGAAATGCCTCTCTTCTTCCTTAACCCACCCACGTCCTCATTCCCTGCTGCAGTTCCTGCTCCTCTTCTCTCTTCTGCCGTGGAATTCTCCTTCAGGACCAGCCATCCCCAAGTCTGTGTTGGGCAGGAGGCCACATGTCCTCAGGACTCTTTCCAAACCAGCACTGTTGGGGAAGTTTGGTGTAGATGAGATTCATCAGCCCCCAACACCCCGAGAAGAGCTGTAACCTGTTCAAACCATCCCTAAAACTCCGTCCCAGGAGCCGCCAAACCCAAGTGCTCAGAGTCACGTCCAGACCTGGCTCCTTGTTCCTGAGACCCCAGGGCTCTGCTCAGGGAGTTCAGTAGCACCAGCCTCAGTCCGAGCTGCCCCTTGGCTTTCCTCCGACCTGCCCGTGTGTTCAACCCCCTTTTTAAGCCCCGCACATTCGCTGTGTCTCTTCAGGCCCTGGCGGTGCTCTTGCCCCAGGGATCAGAGGGAAGCAGCAGCGGGTTCAGAACTAAACCCTGGCTGCGATGATGGAGCAAGGAGAGGTCTGCCCTGAGTCACCCTGACTGTGCTGCTTCCCCTTCCCGTCCTGACCCTTCCCTGCCCCGTTCCGCACGGCTGGGGATGTGTTTTTAGCTGCCCTTGCTTTGCCAGCGGTGTTTGCAGGGAGCACGGAGCTGCTGCAGCGTCCTTCCCATCACAGGCTCCCGGGAGGGACGGCAGAAACCCCAGGGCTGGAACAAGGAGCAAGCAATCTCTGCGTCCCCGCAGTTCTCCTTCCGGCCCTGGAGAGGGGCGTTTTTGAAGAGGAGAGACCTCAGCGAGGCTCCTCAGCATCAGGTTAAAAGCCTGTCATTAATTGAAGGATGATTCAGCTTCCTCAGCTGAAGTGTCACCGTGTGGATGCTGGGAGAGGAGGAGGAGGAGGAGGAGCCGCCTTCCTCGCTGGCACCGAGCCACGAGCTCCCTCTGCGCTGCCATCCCGCACGAATCCATGGGCTGACACCCAGGAACGGGCTGGGGGTCGCGGCAGGGTGTCCCTAAAGCCTGGGGAAATGTCCGCGCGTGTCGCTGTGCTGTGACCCGCTGCTGGGGTCCTGCTCGCTGGAAAAATCCGCAGCAGGGCTCCGCACAACGGCGGCTCTGTTTTCCTGATGTTTCCGTGTCCCCTGAAGCTTTAGCTAATTTCCCTCTCTGTTAGAAAAGGAGAAAAATCTGGGTTTTCAGATCAGCTCTGGAAATAGACGCAGGACCCAGCGCCGCTGTTCCAGGCCGGCGGAGGGGAGACGCGTCCCGTGCTGCCGGAGCACCCAGGGGTTACCCGGGCACCCAGAGGTGCCTCCCGGCGGAATGTGCCCTCGGGGCCGGATTAGCTCAGCGCTGCTGCTGGACACAGCGGTCCGAGCGCCGGGGAGCCGCTGGCAATGGGACATGATGTCACCGCGTCCTGCATTAAGTAGGTCACGGTGACACCCGCCCGAAAGCGGCCGAGCGGAGCCCTGTCACTGCTCTGCCACCCCCAGGGCACGTGAAACCCCCCCGAGAGGGGAGTTCGTGCGGGATTGTGCTTATCCGGGGGCATCCGGGTGCGGGGAGCAGCGATGGGCGGCAGTAAATGAACGCAGCAGCCCCGCTTGGCCGGCGGCGAGGAGGCATCAGATGGGATGAGCCATATCCAGGTTGCTATAGCGACCGGGAGCTGCGGCGCGGGGAGCAGCGGCTCTCCATCATCCTTCCAGAGCCCCTCCAGCACCCCCAGCCGCTCCTGATCCATCCCCCCTCATCAATCATCCCTCATCAGTCACCCCCAAGTCCATCACCCCCACATCCAGCACACATGGCTGGACAGTGGCTGCTGGACACTGGCTATGCTCCTCATGCTTCTCCTGCTCCCCATGCTCCTCCTGCTCCTCCTGCTTCCCATGCTCCTCCTGCTCCTCCTGCTCCCCCTGCTCCCCATGCTCCCCCTGCTCCCCATGCTCCCCATTCTCCTCCTGCTCCCCATGCTCCTCCTGCTCCCCATGCTCCCCATGCTCCCCATGCTCCCCATGCTCCCCATGCTCCTCCTGCTCCCCATGCTCCCCATGCTCCCCATTCTCCTCCTGCTCCCCATTCTCCTCCTGCTCCCCATGCTCCCCATGCTCCTCCTGCTCCCCATGCTCCCCATGCTCCCCGTGCTCCCCATGCTCCTCCTGCTCCTCCTGCTCCCCATTCTCCCCATTCTCCCCATGCTCCCCATGCTCCCCGTGCTCCCCATGTTCCTCCTGCTCCTCCTGCTCCCCATTCTCCTCCTGCTCCCCATGCTCCTCCTGCTCCTCCTGCTCCCCATGCTCCCCATGCTCCTCCTGCTCCCCATTCTCCCCATGCTCCCCGTGCTCCCCATGTTCCTCCTGCTCCTCATGCTCCTCATTCTCCTCCTGCTCCCCATGCTCCCCATGCTCCTCATGCTCCCCATGCTCCCCATGCTCCCCATTCTCCTCCTGCTCCCCATTCTCCTCCTGCTCCCCATGCTCCTCCTGCTCCTCCTGCTCCCCATTCTCCCCATTCTCCCCATGCTCCTCATTCTCCTCCTGCTCCCCATGCTCCTCCTGCTCCCCATGCTCCCCATGCTCCCCATGCTCCTCCTGCTCCCCATTCTCCCCATTCTCCCCATGTTCCTCCTGCTCCCCATGCTCCTCCTGCACCCCATGCTCCCCATGCTCCCCCTGCTCCCCATGCTCCCCATGCTCCTCCTGCTCCCCATGCTCCCCATGCTCCCCATTCTCCCCATGCTCCCCATGCTCCCCATGCTCCTCCTGCTCCTCATGCTCCTCCTGCTCCCCATGTTCCTCATGCTCCTCCTGCTCCCCATGCTCCCCGTGCTCCTCCTGCTCCCCATGCTCCTCCTGCTCCCCATGCTCCTCCTGCTCCCCATACTCCCCATGCTCCCCATGTTCCTCCTGCTCCTCCTGCTCCCCATGCTCCCCATGTTCCTCCTGCTCCTCCTGCTCCCCATGCTCCCCATGCTCCCCATGTTCCTCCTGCTCCTCCTGCTCCCCATGCTCCCCATACTCCCCATGCTCCCCATGCTCCCCATGCTCCCCATGCTCCCCATTCTCCCCATGCTCCCCATGCTCCCCATGCTCCCCATGCTCCCCGTGCTCCTCCTGCTCCCCTGGCCCTGGATGTTCCCACCATGGCAGAGCCTCCCAGCACATTCCCAGCTCTGGTTTTGACGAGCTCAGCAGCGATGTGTGTGGAATATAACGGAGCTGAGCTGTTGTGCCCCGGCTCTGCGTGGGGACAGTCCCTGCACAGCCACCCCGTGAGCTGGCACCGAAGTGGAGCTGTGGGGGGCTGTGAGAGCCCTGCTTCCCATCCCCTCTGCCTGGCCACAGCCCTGCTGCTGTTGTCCCCGTGGCTCCCAGCCCCTGGAGCTGGTGACTTCACCACAGCAATTTGTCCTCTCTCTTATCCCAGCTGCTTCCCAGCAGTTTCACTGGCACAGCTCGATCCCAAGGAATAACGAAAAAAAAAAACAGAATTTCAAAAGTGTCCATGCTGTTTGTTTTCCTGTCGTGATTTTGGGTGATCTCTGGGAAGCTCGGTGGCAGCTTCCCCCTTGTTGTGGCTCCAGACCTCTGCCAGGCTCTAAAAATATGGATTTAATTCACAGCCCTGCAGTGGGAAAAGCAGAGCTGCTCATCCCTTGGGATGGCTGGAGGTTTTCTCTGTACCAAAGCGAGAGCAGAGCTTCTCTGTGCTTTTTCCAGTGTAAGGCATCCATCAGCTGGTCCAACCACTCCCTGCTACTCCAAAATTGTTGTCCCTTGTAAATTTGAGTGGAAACAGATGAATAATCCCACACCTTTGTCCTCACCATCAGCCCCCTGTACCTCACGGTCTTGCAGGTGTTGAACAAACACATCCCAGACGCCTGAAAGGTGCTTGATTCCCTTTGAAGTAATTTTTGGGGAGGAATTTGTACCTTCCTTAAACTTCAGCTGGCAGAATTTGATCAGCAGCTGCTGAACAGGGCAGGAGCATCCTTTGAAGGGGGAACTTTACAAATGTGGCCCAGTAAACGTGGGGCTGGTGAATTCATTCCCCCAGCTGGGCCATGGCAAGGACCAGCGCTGGGAAAAGAACACAAGGAAAGACTTCTGCTGTTTCTCAGCCTGCCCAGGAACTGAGTCCATGATGTCCCAAACAGGACGCAGCTCCGTGCTCATCTTCCTAAGTGCTCTTATTTTATTTATGTGCTGGTGCATTTCTAATGCCAGGCTCTTGGCATCACCCCCGTGTGCTGCTTTCCTCTGCTCCAGCCAAGGACTTGGAATCACATTTTTGGCGTGGTGGTTTTTATAAAATGTGGAACACTCCAGCATCCTGCGGCCGCAGTGGAGCCGGGAGCCGGATGAGCTCTGACTCCCCAAAGCTTTGCCAGGCTCAGAATAGCTCTGAAATGTGACTTAACTGGAGGCTGCAGAGGAAGCTGCAGTTTATCCCTGGTGCTGTCGGTGCTGAGAGCAGGGTGGGGTTGGGGAGGTGAAGGGGAGCAGCACGTGGTGCTGGATGTGACGTGTCCCCATCATCCTCCCTGCTGTCACTGGGAGCCCAAGTGTCCCCACCCCTTTCCTTCCCTTCAAAAATTCAAATGACATTGAATCCTGAATGAATTTAATTCACAGAACCATTGAGCAGTTTGGATTGGAAGGGACCTTAAAGGTCATTTAATCCAACCCCCACTCCTGTGGGATGACAGGGATCAGGGAAGGAGCACTTGGTGGATTTTAGAGTTCCCTCCATGGGGGCATGTGGCAGGTTGGGGGCCTCTGCCAGGGTGTTCCATCCATCATCCATAAACCCTGGCTGCCATGGGGGCTGGGAGCTGCCTTCGCCTCAGGGGATTGGGAATTTTTCATTTTGCCTGCTGGAGGAAATGAAATATTTCACACACTATTGGTGGGGTTTTTTTGCTGGTTTTTTTTTTAAGTTCCTTCGTTACTGCAGATTCCCAGGAAATGCCTGTTGAGCGAGCTCGTGGTTCTCCTCCACAAAACCCCTGACCAGCTTTAGGAGGTGCTCATGGTGGATAGATGGCACCTGGCACTGGAAGCTGATGGCATGAGGGGTGGCAAAACCTGAGATTTCTCTCTTTGAAAGACAAAGATGCATTCCCAGCTCCCAAAGGAGCAGAACTGAGGGAGCCTGGAGCCTCCTGTGGGGTGGGAAGGGGTAAATTTACACATGGAATGGTTTGAGTTGGGAGGAGCCTTGAAGAGCATCTCACCTTGAGCAGGGACACTTTCCACCAGACCTGTCCAGTCTGGCCTAGGATGAATTAATTACCAAGAGGGGTAGCGAGGTGCAGGCGTGGTTTTAGCTGAGCTCAGGGTCTCCCGTGCATCCCTCCCACCCCAAACCACGGTCAGCTCAGGGCTGGGGCTTCAGGCAGTGAGGGTTGGGCCTGGCTCAGCAGGAGGATGGAGCTTGGTGGGGTTGTGATCCCTCTTGGATGTCCCACCACAGGAGCAGTGACATTCCCTTTGCGTGCGCACGCGTCCCAGGCTGGAGGAAGGGACACACCATGCAGTGACACACAAAGCGATGCCTCAGGCCACCTTTGGGGCTTTCCCACCATAAAATACTGCTTTGGGGTGCAGCCCCATGGCTGGGACCTGCGCTGCTGAGCTGCCCTTGGGCTCTCTGGGGGTTTCACAGCAAGCTGGCTGTTGGCCCAAGCTCCCAAAGCGGGAGAGCAGCTCTGGGAAGGGGAGGGGAGGAGCAGCCCCTGCCCCATCACCTCAGGGTCCCCTGCTCAGGAGCCCCTAAACCAAAGGGCTTTGCTGGAAGAGACAGAAATATTTCCCAGCTCTCTGGCATTCCCAGCTCTCCCTGGCTCCTGAGGAGGGGTGCACAAACACCCCAGGTCCTAAAGCGGTGGGGAAGGGATTGCAGCTCACCCGCTGCTCTGGGACCTCCCAGCCTCGGGATCAACGGGGATAAATGCATTTTAAGAATGAGAGAGCCAAACACTTAATGGACTGGGTTTGCATCTCAGCCAGAGGGGAAGGAATACACCTGGATGTGCTGCAGACACATCATGGAAAAGGCCCAGCAGCGCTGTGGCAGCTGCCGTCGTCTCAGGGAAGTGCCTTTTATGGCTCAGACACAACTCGAAGGAACCATCTCAGTGCAGCTGGCTTGGCTCTGCCCTGCCCTGTGCCATGGGACGTGTGTGACACTGCACTGGGAAGAGACACATCTGAACAATCCTCGTTGCTCATTAAAAGGGCAAAGCCAGCGCTGTTGTCGCGGCTCGGCAGCGTGATGATGAAATGCGTGTCACCGAGCACTTCCCAAAACCAGGCTGTGCTTTGCTCTGGTATCTCGGTGCCAGCGTGAGCTGCACAGACACACAGGGGCAAGGCTGAGCCAGGCAGGCTTGGAAGCCACTTCTTAAGTGGAGGGGTTGAGTTCTCAGGTCACTCTTTAGCCCGGTGCTTCTCCTGCACATGAACAAATCGCGTCTGAAAAGTCACTTCTCGCAGCCTCTGAGGGGATTTGCCTGAGCAGAGCGAGGCACTAAAGAAATAAACGGTAAATATTTATTGGTATTGAAGATAGGGGAAAAAAAAGTCTCAACTGTCACTTGACTGCAGATAATTGTGAAAAATCGCACGGTGAGGAAGGACCTGGCAGCCGTGTGCAGCTCAGTGACCTTTCCTGGCATCAAAATGCCTGGAGCACTTGCTCTGACCTTTGGCTATGGAAATTCTCCTTTTGATCCTGACTTGAGATCTCCTTGATTTGTGTCTGACTTTCTTTGTAGTCTCTTTTCCATTGCTTTGATCCGTCTTAATGTCTGATCTCTGCCAAGGCCACCTGGCTCTGAGGAGCTCGACAAGCCCAGAGCTCCGAAAAGCCAGTGACGCTCGGAGAAAAACATCCTGTGAGCCCTGAGAGGCTTTCACAAGGCGGGTTTTGCAAAGCCCTTGTGGTTTCAAATGTTTTCATCTCCCTCACGGCACGTGTGAGTCACAGACTGCCTGTGTGTGTCTGGGTGCATCCCCTGCCTCCTCCAGAGGAGAGAGATCTGCCCCCAAAAAGGGCTCCTGCTTCAAAAGGGCTCCTGCTTCATCTCCTCCCCTCCTCGGGGAGCTGTGGATGGAGGGAGCTGCCTGCTCTGGCTCTGGGGCTGTCCTGAACAGGGGTGGAGAGGGGTTCTCAATACAGCCCAGCTGTGCTGATGTTAAAGAGGATGATAAATCATTTCTGGATCTCACAACACAGTAAATCGTCGCATTTAACCTCTTACAAGGGTCAGGGTGTTCTAACAAGAGCTGCATGGGGAAGGTGTTTTCTCCCTCTGAGAAGGATGGAGAGTGCCGAGGAGTCACAGGAGTCTTACATAGGGGAATTTGTGCTCTGAGCGTGTAAATCTCTTCTGGCAGTGGGACCTGGTGCTTTGGAGCTGCCACTCTTGAGATGTGACTGCCCTGGGAGAGGCCGAGGCAAAGCCGAGGTGTGGGAGCTGCAGCTCTGGAATGAAATATCCACCCAGGATTACTGACATGATGCCTTTGTGTCCTGCCCCCTGGGGACAGTGGCTTTGGGGGTTCTTGTGGGCACATGAGGAGGGTCAGTCCTTCCCATGGAGAGTGTCAGCCCTTCCTGGAGCAGCTCCCACACGCTGGGCGCTACAGGGGGCACGCAGAAGGCACACAAGGTTTTCAGGGCAGGTTTTGCTCCTGTACCCCATGGGAATGCAGCTGTTCCTGGTTTTCTCCATTGAAGCTGTTGTGGGAATAATTTTCTCAGTGAGGTCTGTGGCTTTTCCTTTGAGCCCATTACCCCCAGTATCATTGTCCTGCAAGCTGCAGAAACCCACAAGTGGTGGGGTGAGATACACCCTGATCCCTGCCCTGCCAGACACCAGCCTGGGCCCTAAAGCCTCTTGAGACAACACTTATCTGTCCCCAAATGACACTTGTTGTAACTCAGATACGTCCTTGTTTATTACCCATCTTATATCCTGTGTCCTTTTCGACCCTGCTCAAGAAATTCCTCCCTGTGAGAGTGGAGAGGCCGTGGCACAGGTTATTCCATGGATGCTCCATCCCTGGAGGTGTCCCAGGCCAGGTTGGACACTGGGGCTTGGAGCCACCTGTGGCAGTGGAAGGTGTCCCTGCCCATGGCAGGGGTGGCACTGGGTGTGGTTGGAGCTTGATGGTCAGGAAGGTCCCTTCCAACCCAAAGCATTCCACGGTTTTGTGACTCTGTGATTGTCACCTCTCTGACAGCACGGTCTGGAGTCCTCCCCAGCAGTGACACCATCAGCCTGGAAAGCTGATTTAACCCTCCTTGAAATTTCCAGTATCCCTGTTTGTCCCCTTGGCTCTTGTTAGGAAGCAGAGCCCTGAAAACTGCCTTTTTTTAGACCTCTTGAGTTTCTCTCTCCCCACTTCCTGTGTGTTTTCTTCATGCAGAATATAGCTGCTGCTTTTTTGGGGCTCTTTTCTGCAGCCTCCCTTCATCTGGGAGCCTTTTTAATGTTTTTTTCATGGCCGAACCCTCTCGAGGGCTGCGGCCAGGATGCAGATGAGGCTGCAGCACTGACTGACATCAGGTGTTACCATTGTGGGGTGTTCTCCATCCTGCCCCTCACCAGCCTCACACCTTGTGTGCAGCTGCAGGCTTTTCTTGGAGCCAGAGAGTCACAGAACATCCTGAGCTGGAAGCCAACCACGAGCCCACAGTGCTCCTGCCTTTCCAGAAAGAGGCCTTGGTCTAAACTCTGGAAAGGTTTAGACCAAGTTTGATGGTTTAAAGCAATCCCCTCTGGAATCCATCCCAGTGGGTTCATTGCTGCTGAGCCCTCATTTCACACTTGGTTGCACACTTGGTTGGAATCCCTCTGGTTTGTTGTCATGAAAATCAGGCAATTACTGTGCTGGCTTTGCCATTTCTACCCAAATTCTGCTTCTGAAAAGAGTTTATTTCTCACTCAGTGATGGCACTGGCTGAATCCATGGGACGGCACCTCATTTAAAGATCCTGGGAAAGCTGCACAAAGCCCTGTGTCCATCAGAGCCCTGTCAGGGATGGGGCTGCAGCTCTGGAGCTCCCCGTCCCTGGTTGGTGCTGCTGTGCCTGGGGTGTTCCCAGCTCCCCATCCCTGGTTGGTGTCCCTGGGGTGTTCCCAGCTCCCCGTCCCTGGTTGGTACTGCTGTGCCTGGGGTGTTCCCAGCTCCCCATCCCTGGCTGTTGCCCCTGTCCCAGGTCACAGAGTGTTCCCAGTTCCCCATCCCTGGCTGGTCCCTTTGGGATGTTCCCAGTTCCCCATCCCTGGCTGGTCCCTTTGGGGTGTTCCCAGCTCCCCATCCCTGGTTGGTGCTGCTGTTCCCAGGGTGTTCCCAGCTCCCCATCCCTGGTTGGTGTCCCTGGGATGTTCCCAGGGTGTTCCCAGCTCCCCATCCCTGGTTGGTGCTGCTGTCCCTGGGATGTTCCCAGCTCCCCATCCCTGGCTGGTGCCCCTGTCCCAGGTCACAGGGGGTTCCCAGCTCCTGTTGTGCTCCCAGATGGAGCTCACAGCTACCAGTGGGGAATATCTCATCAATGAGTCTTTGCTGTGTTTTCCTGCCTGTAACAGCTCCTTCCAGGACTTTCTAGGGCGTCTGGGCTTGTTCTTAAGCGTGGAATCATGGAATGGTTTGGGCTGGAAGGGACCTTAAAGCCCATCCAGTTCCACCCCTGCCATGGCAGGGACACCTCCCACTGTCCAAAGGTGCTCCAAGCCCCATCCAGCCTGGCATCTGCTGTATTTACATTTATTTAACAATACATTTATTTAACTTCTCAGCCTTACACCGCTTGTCCTCAGCAGAACTCCCTCTGATCTTTCTGCACTCCTTCCCTTTCCCATTTCCGTCCCACCACGTGTGGGTGCCGATGTTTCCGTGCTGCGTGTGCGGCTCTGACAGATGTCTGTGGCCATTTCTGTGCCACTTGCCTTGTGTTTCCCCCGAGGTCCTGGATTAAATGCTCAGTCAAAACTCTCATATTTCATGGGCCAGTGATCTGCTTCCACTCAGAGTCCTCCTTTCTCTGCTGGTTTCCCTTCTGCCAGTGCTCCCCCAGTGCCTGCTCAGCTCCTGCGGTGCTCAGGGGCTGCTCTGGCTGTGGGATGTGTCCCCCACACAGACCTTGCTCACGTGGGGCTCCCACCGGAGCCTTTAACTCCCCCTGTGAGCCAGGAGAGCCAGGGCAGCTGGGGAGGGCTCTGGCTGCTGGGGTAGATGGAGGAGGAGAAACATTCCAGTCCTACAGGGTTCACTGAGCCAGGAAAAGGCAAAAGAGCAGCTCCAGCCTGGGATCAGCAGCTGTGGCTGGTACTGCTTGGCTGTCAGGAGAGGCTCTTTCCACCCAGAAATATTCCCTGTGTTGTACGAAGACCTGAGTTTGCAGAAAGCCCCAACACCTTGGTGTTTATTATAAACAGAAAGGACTCCATGCTTCATCACATACAGACATCCCCCTGTGGTTCCCTGGCAGGATGGGAGCAGTGCTGGGGTGGATCCTGAATTCCCATGGGATCTCTTTTCCCTGGCAGTGCTCAGCCAGGGCTCACATCCCACTGTCACTTCTGATGGGATCACTGTTGATAAGAAGTGGGATTATTTCCCAGGAGGAGCCTGGCAGCAGCATCCATCCATTTGTCCTGATGGATTTGACTTCCACCAGGGTTTGGTGCCACCAGGGCTTGGTGAGGAGCCAGAGCTGCCATCAGCCAGGGCTGGACTCAGGCACAGCAGTGCCTGGCACCCACTGGGAATCCCAGAGTGGTTGGGTGGGAAGGGACCCCAAAGCTCCTCCAGTGCCACCCCTGCCACTGCAGGGACACCTCCCGCTGTCCCAGGCTGCTCCAGCCTGGCCTTGGGCACTGCCAGGGATCCAGGGGCAGCCACAGCTGCTCCGGGCACCCTGTGCCAGGCCCTGCCCACCCTGCCAGGGAACAATTCCTGCCCGATCTCCCATCCAGCCCTGCCCTGGGCACTGGAAGCCATTCCCTGTGTCCTGTCCCTCCAGCCCTTGCCCAAAGTCCCCAGAAGGTGGTGGGACAGGTTTCTGCCATGAAAATTCCTTTTTCAGCTCAAGTTTGGTTGGAGGTGGGACTTTGCCTTTGCTGCCATCAGGCTCCTGCTGAGCATCACTGATTCCCAAAGGGTATTTCTGTTGTGTGCTGCCCTTGTCAAGGAGAGACTTTGTTGTCTCCCAGGATCGTTCTGGTCCATCTCCATCTCACCCCCTTCCTTTGGGCTCTAAATCCAGCAGGAGCTCGGGGGAGCAGCTCCCCAGCCAAGCCGTTTGTGGCAGTGAGATTGGGAAGGTCTCAGCCCGGTTTCCAGCTGCTGCAGCAGCTGTTCCCTCCCCTGGGGCCACAAGCAAACCTGAGGAGCCCAGGGCAGGCAGCAGCTGCCACCCCTCTGCCCCATGGGCTGGAAACCAAACGGGAATTCCCTCCCCCTCTCCCTCGCTGGCCTCGGACCAAGTGCTGGAAGCGGCCAAGAGTCCCAAGGTCCTGGCAGGTCCAGCTGCTCCTGGGGCTGGTGGCAGGGCTGGTGTGGTGGGGTGCCCAGCAGGGACACCAGGGAGGGGTTTGTCACCTCTGGGCACTCACAGATCCCTGTGGATTGCTCCATCCATGAGCTGCTCCCCCAGAAAAGGCTTTGAGGCTGAACCCTCCCGTGAAGAAAAGCAACGTGTGATGAGTGAAGGAGCTTTGGCAAGGTGGGATCTGGGAAGGGAGAGAGGGGGAGGGAAGCCTGGATTTAATGGAATTGTCACACGTGGCAAAGATCAGAGCACGTTCTCTGCATCCCTCCATCCCAGGGCAGCGTTAGCGTCACTCAGACCTGTGTTCAGTTGATTCTCCTCATCCCAACAGGAGCTGAGACCAAGACTGCTCCAGCTTCCTGCAGGTCCCACAGCCACAGGGCATCCAGGACCTTTGGATTCCCCCATTCATTCCCGGGTCCTGCCTGGGGTCAAAATTCAGGTTATTGACGTTCCTCTCCCCAGCTCCTCTGCCTGGTCACCTACAACTTGCTGTGGGAGGGGAGAGGAAAGTCCTTCCCCCTTATCCCTGTTAGGGACACTTGATGCTGGAGTTCTTCCCGAGGGGCAGGGATCTCCCAGAGGCTCCTCTGTGTGCGCAGCTGATTTCACTAAGACACGGCAAAAATAGCAACCTAAGCTGGGATTGCAGCCTCAGCTCACCCAGGCAGGAGTAAATAACATTAAATACCTGGGACAGCGCTGCCACCCCCCTCCAACCATCCAGGCGTTGTTATGGAAGCGGTGAAAACCTGAATTATTTGGGAACCGCGCAGAAAATGCAGCTTAAAGGATGTGACATGACCTGAACAGTCTGTTAATGGAAATGGAGTAAAAACTGCACAAAGGACTTGGGCTGTGGCAGTGGAAATGCTGAAATGGCTCAGACAAGGCAGGACCCGGGGTCTGGGGTCTGGGGTCTGGGGTGGGGTCTCAGCACATCCCCCTGGGTTATTTGGAGCATCCAGAGAGGCAGCAGAGTCAATGTCAACAATTCTGAACCACTCAGCATTATGCTAAAAATGCTGGAAAGACGGGAATTTGAAGTGTGGGCGAGGTCACAGGGGAGAATTCCCAAAGGCCAAGTCCCTGGTGGCTCTTCCCAATGGGGGTGGCTCATGGGGACAGGTCTGCCTCAGGTTTTTCCTGTGGATCCCCTCTCCTTGTGGATCTCCAGGGGTTCTGGGCTGGTCCCAAGGGATCGTGGCTGGAGCTGGGGCATCGACTTGTCCTCAGCTCCACCCCAGCCCCTGGAGCAGCCCGGCCATCAGTGGGGCCATGGCAGTGCTGGGTTCTTCCCTTTCTTCATGGAAAGGACTGTCCAGCCCTGGCACAGCTGCCCAGGGCAGTGGTGGAGGGATTTTAAAACCACATGGATGTTGTGGGTCAGTGGTGGCCTTGGCAGTGCTGGGGGAGCAGTTGGACTTGGTGATCACAGAGGGTTTTTCCAACTTGAAGGATTCCATGATTTATGATTTCTCTGCTTATGGCACAAGGATTATTTGGGATTTAGAGCAGGGGGGATATTCTTGCCAGGCATCCTCATGTCTCCACTGGCAGCGAGTCCAAAAGCCACAGACAAACCCACGTGGGGGACAGAAAGTCCTGATTCATTCCTGGGAATCACTTTTAGTCCCAAAACTGGGTTGGGGGCTTCAAAAGCTGCAGGGACACAATTTTGTCCCAGCCACCTCGGTCCGTCCATGAGAGAGGGAACTGGGAACAGCCAGCACCCCACTCGTGGTTCCTTTCACCGTTCCAGGCTGTATTGCAGTCTCTGAGCTCAGCCCAGGGATGTCCCTGTCGCTGCTGCAGCCACACAGCTCGAGGGGTCACTGTGGGGTCATTTAGGGGGCAGTGGCTGCGCTGGCAGCAGCCCCTGGGCCCTTTGACCCGGCTGGGGCTCTGCCCATGGAGCTGAGTCCTCCCACTGGCACCGATCCCAGTCCCAGAGTGCGAGGCTTCACAAGCAGGAGCCCAAAGCTGGGCTCAGAGCTCAGGCCTGGCTTAACACGGAGCTTTGGGATGGCTGCAGGATGTGCCTGACCCAAAAATGTCTCTCCCATCTGTGGCCATCCCCATCCCATCCATCCCATCCATCCCATCCATCCCATCCCATCCCACCCCACCCCATTCCATTCCATCCCATCCCATCCCATCCCATGGATCCCATCCCATGGATCCCATCCCATGGATCCCATCCCATCCCATCCCATCCCATCCCATCCACCCCCATCCCATCCCATCCCATCCCATCCCATCCATCCCATCCCATCCCATCCCATCCCACCCCATCCCATCCCATCCCATCCCATCCCCATCCCATCCCATCCCATCCCATCCTATCCCATCCCATCCCATCCCATCCCATCCCATCCCACCCCATCCCATCCCATCCTATCCCATCCCATCCATCCCATCCCATCCTATCCCATCCCATCCCATCCCATCCCATCCCATCCCATCCCATCCCATCCCATCCCATCCCATCCCATCCCATCCCATCCACCCCATCCCATCCCATCCCATCCCATCCCATCCCATCCCACTCCATCCCATCCATCCCACTCCATCCCATCCCATCCCATCCCATCCCATCCCACTCCATCCCATCCCATCCCATCCCATCCCATCCCATCCCATCCCATCCCATCCACCCCATCCCATCCCATCCCATCCCATCCCATCCCATCCCATCCCACTCCACCCCATCCCATCCCATCCATCCCATCCCATCCCATCCCATCCCATCCCATCCCATCCCATCCCATCCCATCCCATCCCATCCCATCCCATCCCATCCCATCCCATCCCATCCATCCCATCCCATCCCATCCCATCCCATCCCATCCCATCCCATCCCATCCCATCCCGTCCCGTCCCGTCCCGTCCCGTCCCTCCTGACTCGTGTCCCTTTCCCCGCAGGGAGAAGCGCGCTCTGCACGTCACTGTCACCAACCCGGTGCAGTGCAGCCTGCACGGCCGGAAATGCACCGTGTCCGTGGAGACCAAACTCAACCAATCCCAGCCGGATTTCACCAAGCACCGCTCCGGCTTCGTCCTCTGCGTGCCGGGCAATTAACGGCCCCTCCCTGGGAGCGGGGCTCGGCTCTCCCCGCCCGGGACTCCGCGGGAGATGCTCGGTAGCGACTTGCCTAAAGCAGCCTCTGGAGCTGAAGGTTTGGGAAACCCAAATTCTGGGGGTTTAGAAAAGCCAAATTCGCATGGAATGAAGGCTTAAAATAGCCGGTGACCTGTTCTCCGTCTTACAAACCAGGCTGGAACGTCAGGAAAGTGCTTCCTTTGGAATTAGTGCGAAAAAAAAAGAGTTTCTAGGTACTTCCACCCTTTCCTCCCTTTCCCACCTTGATTCCTCACCCCCTCTCCAATTCTCCCTTCCACGTTCCTTTCCCACGTGTCAGTTTTTGCAATATGATGCAGCCTCCTCCGGAGGAACCAAAGATACCCGGCTCAGGGAGTCAGGGCCAAATCCCGCCGGAGCCGGAGCCGGAGCCAGGCTGGGCAGGGAGGGCTGGCTTCCCCAGCCCCGACACTCCACACTCCTGCAGCCCCTCCAGGCACACGGGGCTGGGAAGGTACATGGAGACACCTCCAGAGCTGCTGCTGTCCCTCGGGAATTCATTAACCCATCGAGGCTGGAGAGGGGGCTTCCCAGTGCAGGGCCTGGTTTTGTTAATCCTGCATTGCTTTTTGCCTTAATTCCCCGCTCCGAGAGCCTAAAGCCGGTGGGTTCCCATTGGGACCACGTGGCCTTGCTGAATTTTTAGACGATCCACGTGGCATCATGTCAGTGCCAGCGCTGGGGTCGGGGAGGGATCATTGGACCCACGGCAGGGCTGAGCCCAGGAACAGGGGGAGCTTTGGGGGGCCAAGCTTTGCACTATCCAACATTACCCTGGCCTAGCCCCAGCTGCCAGCCCCCAGGTTCCTCCCTCCAAAGAGTTTTCCTGGCTCCAAAGAGTTTCCTAGCAGTGGGCTGTGGGTGCTGGGCTCGTCCTGCCCAGTCCAGCTAACCCTGAGCTCTGTCCTGATGGAGGGACGTGGATTTCCCCAGGGGTTTATTCTCACTGTGCTGGGCGCTGCTGCGGCTCCTGAGCAGCCCAGGCTGTTGGGATTGTCCATTGGGATTGTCCTGGCACTGCTGGTCAGGTCAGGATTCCCAGCCCTGGAGATGGGGGAGCTGTGCGGGGACCCCACCCCGGGGTCCCAGCCCGGCCGGCAAATGGGGAGCGTTTGTTTGCTGGAGCGTTTTGGGAATCGGCCTGGAAGAGGCTCCTCGCTAACAAAAGGTTTCCTGAAGCTGTGCCACGGACAAGGGGCATGGGGACAGGTCGCTGCAGCCTCCGTGTCCCACGGCCACCCCCGAGACCAGAGGGGGACACGGGTGTAGAGCAGCTGTGGTTCTGCATGAACTGGGACAAGCCCAAGCCCAGCACCCCATGGAGCCCCCAGGCCCCTCTCAGCGCAGTTCTGCCACACCTGGGGGTCCCGTGCCAGGGGCTCTTCCAGCCACCGCAGCCCCGAGGCACCGCCAGCGCTGGGCCGGGAGGTGACACCGCACCCCGGGACCACCCCGGACCCTCCAGCGCCTCCTTTCCCCCCACAGCGGCTCCTCGGGAGGAGCGACACCGCCGCCAAAGCCTCGGGCCCCCCGCCCCTGCCGGGGACGCTCCCGGCCCTGCTGTGCCTTTGGATTTGCACTTCTCGCTTTCCGTGCCCCGGTGCCCCAACCCCGGGCAGGTGCTGGGGGGGATCAGCACTTTTGTACCCTCGTCCTTCCGAAAGAATGCTCGCATGGAATTGGGATGGACAGCAACAGATTGCAGGCTTGGGAAATCTCTCCTACCATGAGATGGCAATATTGTATGTGATGAGATGTGTCTTATAAAATATATTATCTGTTCCTGCTCTGGTTTTATATATATATATATATATATAAAAAATATATAAAATTTATATATTCCTGGTTTTCCCATAAATTAACTGTTTCTAAATTGAAACTTCGATTCTCAGCCGGGGGTGATAATGCAATGAACCTTTTTTTTTTTTTTTTTTTTTTTTTTAAATAAATCGCTGATATTTTATGTGTAAAAGAGCAGGAAAAAAAAAAAAAAAAAAAAAACACAAAAAACAACCTACTATAATGGACCCGGGTTTTGTTTACATAATTCACTGTAATAAATAATAAAACAATTAGTTGCATCCCACCGTGGCGCTGCCCGTTCCTGCCGGCTCGGGGCCGACGATGCCCAGAGGGATCGGTGTCCCGATGTTCCAGTTATCCCAGTATCGCGAGTTTCCCCCGGCTGCTGCCGGCCCCGCCGCTCTCCCACCGCGGGGTGACCCCGGCGCCCGTAACGCGATTAAAGCGGCGGCTGCGTTAAAAACTCTGTCGTCAACACAAATCCCGTTCCCTGGGAGCGCAGGAAAGACTCGGCCACGAGCCGCTGCCGTGTAATGGATGGTCAGTGCATTTTTATTTAATCAGCACAGTACAAAAATAAATAAAAATAAGGGGAGGGGATTAAATTACAGGCACACTGAGCCCCATGACACAGTCGGTCGGGTTATAAACCACACATACTTACAAACACACTATACACATACATACAAAATGAGACAAATATAAATTAATAAGTAACAATACCCACCAATTTGGTCAACAAAGATCTACAGAAGAGATTGCACTAAAAAAACGTACGTACACATGTATCATTAGCAGGGTCCAATGTACAGCCATGAAGAGCTTCAAGTGAAAAAAAAATCAAAAATAAAAATAAATGGCACGTTATTTCTCCCTCTCGTTCGCCAGTTTAACGCCCGATGGACCAGAACTAAACTAGAACTGAGCACACGGAGAAAAGAAAACGATAAAACCCAAAAAGAAGGTCTCAGTCCCCAGGCCTGATACGGGAATACCGGCTCGAGACTGCGGTGTCGGGGTGGTGGCGGGTCTTTGTGCATGGGTGTAATTTTACAGCCATCTCTCGTTAAGGTTTTTCTTTTGATTATTATTTTTTTATGCATTTTTTTCCTTTTTTTTTTTTTTTTTTCCCGAAGACACAAAAATGCTCCTGTTTGCATGCGCAATACCACTGGAAAAGCAACAATGACAGAAGAAAGAAGGGGGTTTTTTTTCTCTTTCCCCCCCGCAGGTTTGCAGTTCGTTGGGTTTGTTCTAGAAGAATTCATATAGCAGCATGTGGCGGCTCCCCTTGCTTGCACACTCAAGTAGATCCTTTACACAATACTCATGATCAGTGCACGATGGGAACAAGACATTTCACATTGATCTCATGAACAGTAGCGGTGATTCCCGTCACCCGGACCCGCTCGGGAATTCGAGTCTCTTCAAAGAAAATAAATAAAGGGGGGGATGAGGGAGGAAGGGGAGGTGGGGAGGGGGTTGCCCCGGCCCGTGCCCGCGTCTCTGTCCCGGTACTGCCGGTGAGTCCCGACCGGGCCGCTTCAGCCGCCTCCGCTGGAGCCTTTACAGGATTTTTTATCTGATTTTTTTATTTTTTTTTTCCCCCCTACCTGGGCTCTGTCTCGGTGACGCGGTGACCGGCCCCGCGGAGCCCCGCTCCGCTCCCGGGGGACATCGGCTGGGGGGGTTCTTGTCTCCCCATCCATGAACTGCTGGGATCAATCCGCTGGCGGAGCCGCAGCATCCCCGGGCCCGCGGCGTGGGGAGGGGGCGGCGGCTGGAAAGCGGCGGCGCGGGAGGGAACCGGGGGTCTGCGCTCCGGTCCGGCCGAACCCCCCCGTGTTCCCCCCAGGGGGGGCGGCGGCGGCTCCCCCCTTCCCCGCCGGGCAAATCCCCCCGGGAAGCGGCTCCGGGGGGCGCGGGGGGCGGCGGGCGCTCACCGGTCGAGGCCGATGAGCAGCCGGCCCTTCTCCTCGGAGCCGCTCTCCTTCTTGAGGTCGGCGAAGACCTGGGTGAAGTAGTGCGGGTCGGCGTTGACCTGCAGCATCTTGGGGCTCATGAGGTCGATGATGGAGAGGCAGCGGTCCCAGAAGGCCTCCTTACAGCTCTCCACCAGGAAGGGCTTCAGCGGGTAGGAGATCTCGTTGCCCATGTAGGAGTAGGAGAGGTACAGGCAGGTGAGCAGCACTGCCTGCAGTTCGTGGTCGCTGGCCACCTCGGCCGAGATGACGTCCCGGCACAGCATGTAGAGGAAGACCACGTTGGCCGGCGTGATGAAGCCCTGGTCCTGCCAGCCCTGCAGCAGCAGCGAGCGGTCCACGGAGCGCAGCCAGAGCACGGGGTCGGTGGGCGAGAGGTGCTTCAGGCGGTAGCAGCGGCGGCACAGGAACTCGCCGAGGCAGCGCAGCAGCTCGCTGGTGGACGCCTGCACCACGACCCGGCGCGGGGTGGCGGCGGCGGCGGCGGGCGCGGCCGGGGGCGCCTTCTGCGCCGAGGCGAGGGCGGCGGCGGCGGCGGCGGGGGGCGGCGGGGGGGCGAAGGTGGCGAGGTTGGCGCAGGAGAGCGACTTCTTCAGGTTCTCGTTGTTGAGGTGGGTCACGTTGCTCTGGTAACCGCCGTTGGGCTGCACCTTCTTGGAGCTCTTCTTCTTGGCGGAGACGGCGGCGATGCGCTTCCAAGGCAGCACCGAGATCAGCGAGTGCCGCTTCAGGCCCTTCTCCTTCGCGTTCTTGCTGTTCTGCACCGCCGTGTAGTGCCCCACCGTGGCCGCCCCCTCCTCGAACAGCGGGGCCTTCCGGTAGCTCGGCGACAGCGACAGCACCGTGCCCATGGCGCCGGCAGCCCGGCGGGCCCCCGCCGCCCGCCCCGGCCCCGGCCCCGGCCCCGGCCCCGGCCCCGGCCCGGCCCGGCCCGGCCGGCCCCGCTCTCGCTGCTCCGCCGCCGCCGCCGCCGCCGCTCAGCGCCGCGCCCGGACCCGCCCCGCGCCGCGCGCGCTCCCGCCGGCGCAGTGCGCGCGCCCGCCGCCCCCGCCGCCCCGCCCCGCGCCGGCACGTGCCAGCGGCGGCCGCGCCCCCTCCGCCGCCACCGACGGGCACGGCCCCGCCCCCGGAGCGCCAGGCCCCGCCCCCTTCGGCCTTGAATGGCTTTTGCCCCGCCCCCAAATCCAGGACACGCCCCCCAAACCCGGGCCCCGCCTCCCGCTGTCCTCAATGGTGCTGGCTCCGCCCCCGCCCCGCCCCCGAGCGCTGCCCGCTTCGGGGTCCCGGCGGTGCCGCCGAGCCCCGGGCACGACGCCGAGGGGAAAAGAATAAAAAGCGACGAAAAGAAATGTTTAAAAAAATCCGAAAGTTAAGATTTAAAACCCTTCTCCACCGGCATCCCGGAGCCGCACCCCGGCCCCGCATCCCGCACTCGGCACCGCGCACCGCCCGCGGCCGCCCCTCCCCGCCGCTCCCCCCGCCCGGCGGTGCCTCCCCAGCTCCGGGCCGCGGGCCACCACTCGTCCCGAAGGTACCGGGACAATGAGGTGCCCGGTACGGCGTTCTGAGGCCGGGCCGGGGTTTGGGGAACGCGCCTGCCGCTCCCGTGCCCGCCGGGTCCCGTGGTTCCGCCTGGAGCCGCCGCCCAGCGCCTCTCGCCCGGACCGGGGTCCCGCTCGCACCGGGACCGGAGCGGCGCCGGCTCTGGCGGGAGGCACCGGGCAGCTCCGGCCCCGCCGGGCTCTGCGAGACCTGCAGCGACACTCAGAGGCCGCTCTGCCCCGCCGGGGCTGCCGCGACCGGCTCCGGCCGGGGGATCCCGCGGCCCCGGAGCCACTGCCGACAGCAGCAAGGAAAGGTCGGGAACATCCCGGGCCTGCGCTAATGACCCAAATTCATTTATAGTAATATGTATTAACTTGTATTAATTTATATCAATTTATATTGATTTATATTAATTTATAACCATTTATAACCATTTATACTTATTTATGCCCTACAGGTGAGACCTGCGGCTGCCAACCACATTCCCACAGCAGGGAAATCTCAAAAAAAAAACACCCCAGAATCTCCTGTGAGGACAGACCTGTCCCAAAAACCTGCCTGTCCTTCAGAGCACATTCAGCCCTCTGTGGGAGGTGGTTTTTAGGGGGTGGTCAGGACTGTGCAGGGCTCTCTCCTCTCTTTGCTGCACCATGGGGATGGTGGCAGCCCAGCCTGGGCGCCGCTGTCACCGAAAATTCCCTTTGTCCATTAAAACATCTCCCAGATCCAAGCAGCAACCATCGGCTTTTAAGTTCAGCCTTATGAAGTTTAAGCTAAAAGTGTTAAAAACAGGCTCTACAATTTGAGGGGTTTGGGTCCTCATTTTGATATGCTTAGAGGTGCCTCAGAAAATCCCGTTGTTCCAAAGGCAATTCCAAGGATTGACATGGCACTAAACCACACAAAGCACCAAAGCTGGTGTCACCACAGCCCTGCTGCAGCATCCCTGCTCCTGGTCAGTCCCCTCAGCCTCGAGCAGGGATCTGGCAGCCCCCCAAATGTCACCAGTGGGGTCAGGATCAATTCTGTCCCCACTGGGGGATGACAGCTGGAGCTGGACACAATCCCCAGCCAGGACAGAAGCTGAAGGAGGGCAGGGCTGGATGGGAGATTGGGCAGGAATTGTTCCCTGGCAGGGTGGGCAGGGCCTGGCACAGGGTGCCCAGAGCAGCTGTGGCTGCCCCGGGATCCCTGGCAGTGCCCAAGGCCAGGCTGGAGCAGCCTGGGACAGTGGGAGGTGTCCCTGCCATGGCAGGGGTGGCACTGGGTGAGGTTTTAGGTCCCTTCCAACCCAAGCTCTCCTGGGAATCTGTGACTCCATCTCCACCCCAGCCCTGTCCCTGCTCCGTCTCTGCTTCCATGCATGAATTTCCCTTCATTCACACAAAACTTGCACCTAATTCAGCAAATCCCATCCAAATGATACATCCCTGGGGAAAATGCCACTTCAGGGGCATCACAGTGAACTGGACAGAGATGTCTGGGGAAGTATCTCAGGGATCAGAGTTTTTAAAAACTTGAAACTAGAAATGCATTTTCCTGCTGCCTGAGATTTAAGAACAGAGTGAAAAAACGCTTCACATTTTCCTGCCTCTGAGGGCAGGTTTGTTTCCTGCACCACCTGGTGTCCCAGGAGTTTCAGACATGAAAACTCAAGATATTCTATCAATGACACCCTAAACCTCCTCCCCAGCCTTTCGAGGAATCTGAGCCTGGCCTTATGCAGTGAGGCTCCGACTCGGCATAAGGGCACGGATCAGGAAAGGCTGGAGAGGTGAGAGGCCACATTAAATCCATTTTTCACCATAGTAATTATTATTTTCATACATTCAGTAGCACTAGAACTTCTTGTGCCACGAACACATCACAGTCCGTAAATCTTTGCTGATGCTGTCCCAAACATTCACATCTGGTGTCTCCAAAATCTCATCCCCAACGATGCTTTGGCGAGGGGATGATCCCACCCTTCCTTTAGCAAAGGGAGAGCTGCACCCAGCCCAGGATCTGCCCTCACAGCTGAAGACAGGAGACAAAGGGTTTTGAAAAAAAAAATTCTTTATTGGAACTCATCTGAACATCAGATATACCTGGTGTTGGTTAGCAAGAACCGTTTGTACATTTGATATTGATGGTGCCAAAAACCCAAACAGCGACTGACTGGAGGAGATGGAAATTAAAAATAATAAAATAAAATAAAAGGTCGGAGAGGTCAAAATGTGAACAGAAAGGGGAAAAAAATCAGCCAGTCTAAAAGTCAGCGTGAAGGCAAAATATTTCCTGATAAAACAGAATCCTTTTACAAAATATAAATTTTGTAAGAAAAAACGTGGAGAGGGAAATAAGAGACAGAGGGGAAAGGAAAAAATAAAGATGAGCAGGACAGAGACGCAGAAGCTTACACTGCCCAAATGGCGTTAAAACTTACTGGAAACCTCACCAGAAAATGGAGCATGCTGGAAAACACCGCGCTCCCGCCCCAGGACTTTGGGAGCGAGGAGGAAGCTCCCACTGGGCTGTTCCAGGGCCAGGCTGCCCCAGCTCGCGTGGGGAACCAGAGCTCAGCGCTGCTGCGGCACAGGCACAGCTGGAGTCGGTCACCTGCTCCTCCGGCCAGCGCAGGTGGGGAGGGAGGAAACATTGAAAAATCTAAGTCTATCTGCAAACAAGAGCATGCAAGTCAGGCTCCAGGGAAACCTGCGCCGTTCCCTTCGCCGAGAGCGGCCCGACGGGGCCGGGGCTGCGCCGACAGCTCCGGCCCGCAGGAAAATCATCGCGGAGCTGCTTTCGAGGGGGTCGGAGGCCTCGAGGATGGAAAAGAAACCAGCAGTCTGTACATTTTGGGGTTGTTTGGTTCAGTACAAATGGAATCGAGTTGGCTGCTTGGACACCGCCAGCACGTCTCCGATTTCAGGGCGGAGGAGATGAAACGAACTGGTTTTGGGCACCTACTGGTAACAAAACGCTGTCCCTGCTGAACTCTGCCGTCCCTCAGGAAGTGGAAAGCACATGTTTAGGTAGTGTAAGCCTTTTTCCTTTTATTTAGAATACCCTCTTTGTTTAAACAATATTCCCCCCCCAGATACAAAGTTCGGCCAGTAAAGATTACATGGAAACTGGAACACGCATCGTCTGGAATACAAGATGCACCGGATGAGGAAGTTTAAAAACTTTCCGAGCGAAAAGTAGAACAAAGAAGAAAAAAAAAAAAAAGTCTCCTAACATTTTCCCAAAGGTTTCACTCTCCTGTCACACACACTCTCCAAATGACAGCTAGCAAATTCAGCTCTGCAAAGAGAAAACAAAGACACGTCACTCGACGGGAGAGGGAAGGAGGCTCAGGGACACGGAGCACGGCGGGGCCTGGCAGCGGCTCCGGAGCTCTGCGGCCCCCAGGGAGGCCCCACTCACCTATGTCAACTTCTTGGCTTTGTTGTAGAGCGAATCCACTACTTTGCTCATGTTCTGAATCGTCTCGAGGGCGGCCTCGTAAGTTTTGTCTACGGGGGGTTCGTCGAAGATGATCAGGACACCCTCGCCCTGGTCAAGGATTCCTGCGGGCACAAGCTGCTGTGAGCACTGGGATGCTCGATGGATCACAGCCTCCAGACAGCAGGAATTTAGGGATCCACCCCAGAAACACCCAGTCAGCTGTGCAGGGTTTGGGAAGGGCTCACGTGTTGGGCTCAACTGACTCAATTTTGGTCAGAACTGCTTTAGCATTCCCAGAAAAAAAGATACATCCCAGAGAACAGCCTGAGAAGCCATCCAGGAGATTCCTCAGGCCCTGTGCCCAGCAGGATGGCTCAGCACAGCTGGGCTCTGCCCCCCACAGTGCTCTGTGCCCAACGTGCTGCCCCAGGCATTCCCCTGGCTCAGCCACCTCCAGGGACAACAGGACCAAGAGCACAGCTGGTTCCTCGAGCACTTACAGCTGCTGTGGGCCCAGCCAAGCCACAGCGCCCCACTGGGCCACGGGGGGCCCCACGGAACGCTCCGGACACAAAGAGCTGGGAAAGGCGACCACACCTCTGGTCAGCTCCAAGACCTGGCCAAGGCTGCACACCTGGGGGTCCTGGTGGGTGCTGTCACAGCAAGAGGGACAACAGCATTTCTGAAACTGATCCTTGGGTTAAGGAAGGTGGATGGAGGAGCAGGAAGAACCTTCCTGACTGTCACTCCTGACTGTCACCTGTGACAGAGCAGCAGGAACAGCATTCCTGTCACTCCTGACTGTCACTCCTGACTGTCACTCCTGACTGTCACTCCTGACTGTCACTCCTGACTGTCACTCCTGACTGTCACCTGTGACAGAGCAGCAGGAACAGCATTCCTGTCACTCCTGACTGTCACTCCTGACTGTCACCTGTGACAGAGCAGCAGGAACAGCATTCCTGTCACTCCTGACTGTCACTCCTGACTGTCACCTCCTATGGAGCAGCAGGAACAGCATTCCTGTCACTCCCTGACTGTCACTCCTGATTGTCACCTGTGAACTGTCACTCCTGACTGTCACCTCCTATGGAGCAGCAGGAACAGCATTCCTGTCACTCCTGACTGTCACGTCCTATGGAGCAGCAGGAACAGCATTCCTGTCACTCCCTGACTGTCACGTCCTATGGAGCAGCAGGAACAGCATTCCTGTCACTCCCTGACTCTCACATCTGCTGCCTGAGCAGAACCACCAAGTTCAGAGGAGGAAGAGGAGTCCAGCCACAGCTCGTGCAAACACGGGGCAGAGCTGAGGGACGCAGAAACTCACCATGAAACTTCTTGTCCAAGATCATCTGTGACAGTTTCCTTTCTACCTCAGCCTGAAATGAAAGCAGAAAAATTAAAAGTCTCCCAGAACACAAAACCAGGTGAATTTTACTGCTGCACGCTTGACAGCCCTGGTGGGACACAAGCACTGCTCAGCAGCAGCTCCTCCTCCCTGAACGTGGCTTGGACAGCACCACCTGCTCCAGGTGCCTCAGAAAATCAGGGAGCAGCTGTTAATGAGGGAGCACCCGCATGTCCCCTGTCCCACAGGTGACACTGTGTCTGTCACTTCACACAGGCTTTACCTGTGGGAGTTCTGGAACTTTCTAACTCAGTTCAGCAAGGATTTAGACAAGAGCTGGCCAAGTTTTATTTAACCCATGCAGGACCCAGCTGAGCTCCTGCCCAGCACCACGAAGGCCCACAGGAGGCAGCTCCTCTCTGGGCAGAGGGGGCACAGAGCAGCTTTTCCTCTGAATATTAAGGGTGTGTTAAACACCACGAGCTAGTCTGGGAACAGACTGTGTGCCAGGGGAGGTTTAGGTTGGGTATTAGGGAAAATTTCTCCATGGAAAGGGTTGTCCAGCCCAGGGCAGAGGTGAAATCACCAGGTTTAACAGATGTGTGGATGTGGCACTTGGGTGGGTTTGGCAGTGCTGGGGGAATATTTGGACTCTTTCCCAACCTGAATGATTCAGTGATTCTGTGACCACAAAGGCTGAGCTCAGCTCACTTCCTCCCTCCCTCCTCTAATGCCAGCACAAGACAACAGCACTCTGGGGTGCAACTGCCTGGGATTACAGCGGATTTTCCTAAAACTGCATCTGGCTGGGATTATCTGTAAAGCAGTTACAGCATAGTCAGTGCGACAGAATCATCCCTAATGACACTGCAGGGTGATTAGCTGGATCCTGGATCTTAAGGGTCTAAGTAAGGTTCCCCTGGGAACACTCAGGAGATTAAACTCAGGGCACGGGGGAAGACTGAGCTGGTCACGACAGAGCAGAGGAAAAGCTGCCTCCAATAAAAAGTAAGAGCCAAGACAAGGAGTAAAACCCACAGGAGGGAAGGGGCCAGCAGAGCAAAGTCTGGAGCACAGGAAGCCTCGATGCCTCCCAGGAGCTGCCTGTGTCAGAGTTCAGTTCCCAAGGGTGAGATTCAGCTGGAAATGCTATGGATCTCATCTGTCACCCTCCATGTTCAGCTCCCAGTGACAAAAGCCATTTAAGCCCAACTCCTCTGCCCTCTGGACACAGGGCAGTGATTTCTGGTGAGGTTCTTACCTTTGAGAGCTTGATGAGGCTGGATATGTGTTCGATCTATAAGAAAGACCAACATTGAGGTAAATCTTTAGCTGCACTTTGGACACACAACACAGAGGTTTGGGGTTCTTCCATGGAACTGCTCAAGGGCCTGAAAATCTCCAGTGGCTTTCTCCACTCTGCAGCTTCAGGTCCTTCAGGTTTCACATTTGATTTTAACTAAGATGGGCTGGACCCCTAAAACCCCACCTCTGAAAGGTGAAATGTTTCTTCTCCTAGACTATGGCACAGCCTTGCCCTCTCTGAGGCCTTCAAAGCCAAATCCTGTCACCTTCAGGGTTAACAGCCAGTCACCTTGCAGGGAGCACCAGAGAGAAACAGGTGGAAAGGGCAATGACTCTGGAATGTGGTTTTCCAAAAGCCCCCACAGCATCCTCCTTATAATTTTAACCCTGAGCTCTCAGAGTGCTGGCCAGCTCAGAGTAACAAGTGTTCCACAGGGGAGCAACCCCCAGCAGCAGGGACAGAGGGACAGGGGGACCAGCCCATCCAGGTGCTGCTGGAAACATTTACCTGTACTCTGGAGAAGGGTTCGATGACTCTGATCAGGTTCTGTTCCAATAAATTATCATAGAGCTTGGCCAGGTGAGTGTTGATGATGGGGTCGTCCCTGAGCTCCACCTTGTAATCTGTCAGAGCCTGTGGGGACACGGCAGGAGGAAATCATTCTGGTAGCAACAGCTCCTCGAGGTCCTCTGAGGATGAGACGCCCTCCCTGCCCAGCCATGGCTAATCCAATCCTAACTTAGCTAAAAGCCAGCAGGTCACCACAGCCCAGGAGCCTTTCCAACATCTTTTATCTTCACCCTGCTGGAGCTCAGCCAGCCCCAGTCTCTGTTCACAGGCAGCGGAGCACGACAGGATCCTGACACAGGAATCCTCTCCCTGAGCTCTGCAGCATTCCTGCTGAAACCAGGAAAAATTTTAGGAAGATACACATCCCAGTGAACAGCACCTAAAGGAAAACTGCTTCTGAGTTGGCTCTCCAAAGAAAAATATTAGATAAAAAGGAAAAAAACTGGGTTCAAGCAGGTTTATCCCCCACGCACTGAAAACACAACCGGTTTTGGGGGGTATTTCTTGATGCACTGTTGCTTTCTATCAATGTTTCCATGGTTTCCTGCTGTGGGATGTAACAGCTCCTACAACTTTCCAAACCTGGCATTTCTGACTGGTTTTTGCCCAGCCAGGCCCCAACTTTTGTGTCCCTGACTCACCTTTTCAAAATCTGCCAGCGACCGGTTCTTGCTGGCCTGTGCCACGCATTTTAGTGCTTCTGTCTGTGGGGAAAGAGAACCAAAGGAGGTTATTTTTTTCTCTGGATTCTCCTCTGAGGGTGAATATGCCAACTGTGCAGTACCCTGGGAATGTGCTTCAACAGCAAACCAGGAATGTTCCTTGTCCCTGCCACAGGCAGGGGGAGAGCAGCTGCTGAGGGGAGAACAAACCGGGCAGCTGCAGGACATGACCTGAAACATCTCCAGAGGGACAAAGCACCCAGGGCTGACAGCACCAGCTGCAGGCTGGGAGGGAGTTTGATGCTGTTTTTAGGGGAAGTGCCCATTTTGGCTCTTGCTTCATGAACGTGGCCATTTTGGGTTCTCCAGCTGAGTCTCTCCCCTTCCCACAGCCACTCCTCTGCTGAATGACAGGGGCAGGGCAGCAGCTCTATGCACACCCCACCACGGACAGCAACAGGGATGAGTCTTCTGTACCCCATAACTGCTGAAATGAAGCAAAAGCCACATCCCCAAACAAGCACATTTACACCCAACAGTGGTAATCCCAGCAGGGAACAGCAGAACAGAGCCCAGGTGAGGGGGACAGGACAAGGACAGCTCGGTGTCTCTGGTGCACAAGGCCCAGGCTTCTGCTGCCCCCTCTTCTGGAACTGTCCTGTGCAGAGCCAGGAGCTGGACTTGATCCTTGTGGTCCTTTCCAACTGGGGATATTCTGGGATTGCCCCAGGGCTGCTCTCTCCCTGCTCCTGTGGGAGTTGTTGGTCAGGGCTGGCCCAGGGGCACAGTGTGGGAACAGCCAGGATCCCCTGCTCTGGAGAGGAGCCTCCAGCTGCCACTCAGGGCAAAGGGATGAGGCAGGATTGGGGCTGCCCCTCCTGATCCAGAGGGATATCCCCACGTCAGACCTTTCCACGCACGTTTGCTCCCTGAGCTCTGCTAATTCCCAATCCCCTGTGGGCAGGGGAGCAGCAGCTCCTGCGTCACAGCAAAGCCCAGGCTGAGCCCCTGAGGGCAGCAGGACCCCAGCCTGGCCCAGGCCCTGGCACACCTGCAGTGTGGCCCTGCACCTTCTACAGGCAACCCTGGCTTTAATCTGGGGGTGGAACCCCCAGCATGGCACGTTCCCATGTCAATAAGCAGTGGATTTAACCCCTCCCTGACTGCCTGGCTCCCCCCTCGCAGCCATGCAGGTCCCCACCTGCTCAGCTGCACTGCCAGGAGTGGATTCTCAGGACTGGCTACAATGAAGTAAAACCAGTAACTCGGATTCAAACACTGCAGCAGCTGGTGAGAGCAGGGACACAGGGACCTGATGGCATCAGGCAGTTTGCAGCTGAAGAAAAGCAGGAAGGAGAAAACCAGGGAACATGAAGTGAGCAGCCCAAATTCTCTGGTTGTGAAAAATCACTGTAAACCCCTCTGAAGGCAACTGACTTCTGGCAATGACTCACAGTAATTTCATCAGTTCTGGATCTCGTTCAGGACACTCAGGAGTGATGGGTATTTTGGTATGAAAAGAGCAAAGTGTTTGACAAAAAGAATAAGCCAGCATTGACAAAAACAAGAAGACAGAAAGGGTTGAAGTGTCTATACCTGTCTTCCTGCATACCGCAGAGCAAGCTTCCCGCTCACTAATGCTTGCACATCTTCTGGGCTGCAGAGGGAAGGGAGCAGAGCTTTTATACAGGAACATGGCCAACTTAAACCCCAGAGCACCTCAAAAATCCCCAACTGACAGCAAAGTACTACAACCCAAATAGCACCACATCAGGAGCACTGATCAGGTGACAGAGACACTGCTTGAGCCCAGTAGTTCAGAGTCCCATGAACTAAAAGCCCTTCCCCTGGAAATGCAGGAAGTGTTCTTCCCAGAACCATCTGCCACCTACCTGTTGAGCATGATTTTGCACAGCAACATGTATTTCAGAGCAGTGATGGCTTTGGGGTTGTCAATTGAATCATTGCCCTCAAACGCCTCGTAAAAATATGAGTAGGCTGTTTTCCAGTCCTTCTCTTCTGCTGCGTGGATAATACCTGGGAGAGGCACAAACAGGTTAATTCTGAGCATGACTGGGAGAGGACAGGACAATTTGGGTGTTTAGTGCTTTATCTGTGACTTCAGCGAAGGGAGTCCTTTCCTCCTGTGCCCCCCTTGCCTCATCTCTGTCAGAAGAAAATCCACACCCTCTCTTACGAGGACATTTTTAGACACACAAGTTTGGGGCACTTCAGGTAAATGCCTGCAAACTGGGTCAGGAACAACGTGTATTGGGTCAGGAACACAGTGTGAGGCTGGAACTGCAGTGCCTGGGGAGCTTATGGACCCTCCAGCACCAGCAGCTTTCAAAAATGGGCTGAAAACACCAGGGTCAGGAACAATGTCACTGCAGCTGATACCACCTGAGGCTGGGCTGGTGGTATCTTGAGGCCCCCCAAGCACCACTTTCCCTCAGGAAAAACAAGTAGCAGACAAGTGATGTGTCAGGACGAGCCCTGGGCCTTGTCCCTGTCCCAAAGGCCTCACCTGACTGCATGTCCAGCGCTGCCTGCAGCTTGGGGGGACAGTAGATGGCATTGGCCGTGGTACGTGCCGAGGTTAAGGCTGCTCTCGCTTTTGGCAGATTGCTCAGGGCGTGGTAAGTCTTGCTTTCTAAGAGCTGCACTTCCACCAGCAGTGCCTTGTCATCCATCTTCTTCAACTCCCGAAGCAGCTGGGAGCCTGGCAGAGGGCAAGGACAGAGCTGTGACGTGCTCTGCAGCAGCATCCACACAAAGCAAGCCTCTGCAGGGGCCGCCCGTCCTCCCCCAGCAGTCAGGGCCTGGAGGGAGGCACGTGGGGCTCACACAATCTGTCCTTCCAAAAAAGCCTCAGGAGAGGGAATAGTGGTGGGACAGTGCTAGCCCACAGCAGCAGGAGGAAGCAGGTCCGTGTCAGAGGCGGTGTGTGGGCAGCAGTGTCCTGGAGGGGCTGGGCAGTTGGGACGCTCACTCTGGCACCTGTTCCCAGGTGACTGCCCTCTCCCACAGGGAGCTCCTGCAGAACTGCCCCCTCTGCATCACGGAGCATTCTGAGAACATGGGAGGAGGAAGGAAGGATTTTAACACAGGACACCTGTAGGTCAGATTTAGGAGGCAGGAAGGGACAGCCTAAGAAATGCCAAGACAAGCTGCCACATCACAGCCTTGTGAGGACAGAGTGAGCCGGTCCTAGAGGAAACTGGTCCCCTTCTCTCCCCCACTGAACAGGTGACTTAGAGTGAGGAGATGTAAAAACCTTCTCCTCCCCTGCTGTGCCCAGGAGCTGATAACCAGAGCTGAAACTGCAGAACTGGGCAGAAACAAATGGATTCGCCCTGGAAACATCCCTGAGAGACTCTGCTTGCACCTACTCCCCACAGGACTTGGTGTGCCACGGACACAACCACCTCCTCAGCCACACAGGAATGCTGTGCACAACACTGACATCCCGACAGAGCATCAGAGCCTGCCCCAGAGGTACAGACCCTCCCAGCTCCCCAGGCTGAACCAGCACCAGCCAAGGGATTCAATTAACTAAGCACAGTTTTGGAGTGTGGCCTCTGATCAGTTTAAACCCGAGTTCATTACCTATCCCTGTGCAAACTAGTTCTAATTCCACCCTGAATTTCATGAACTTAGCATTCTGTTGAGATACAGGTGACTCTGGACACGACACAGGCTCGTGCCACCACACAGGTAAAGAAGTTCTGGGTCCCAGGAGAGCAGTTCAGGCTGTGTCCATGCCATTGCCCCTCAGCCCTGGCAGAGCAGGCTGTGCAAACACCCCTCAGACAGCTCCAACCTCACAGCTTAAACCTCACTTAAAGCTTAAACCTCAATTACAGCATAAGCCTCACTTACAGCAAGGCAGTCATTCGGAAAATGAGCATTTTCAAAGCACCAGGGGAGCTGTAAGAGGTCCTGCTTTGCTGTGGGGCAGAGCAGGAGTTCAGTGGTTCATCACCATCCCTCAGGTGGTGCAGAAGCAAATTCTTAAAGCCCCCATAAGACTTTGGCTAATGACACCCACAGAGGTTTTGCCATTTCCTGGTTTTACTGGGGCTGCTTTCTCCCTTCAGCCTCTGTGGCCACAGCAGAGTATTCCAGCATGCTCCAGCAGGAGCCAAACCTGTGGCCTTCAGCTGGATACAGCTCCCAAAATTATCTGCACTGAACGAATCACAGAATCCCAGAGTGGTTTGGGTTGGAAAGGACCTTAAAACTCATCTCATTCCACTCTCAGATGGGCAGAGACACCTCCCAGGTGCTCCAAGCCCCATCCAAACTGGTCTTAGGCCCAGGTGAGATGGGTAAGGATGGTGAAACAGCGAGAACAAAGACACCTCTAAGAGCTGTTATCACCCAGCTACAGCAAAAGGTGGCAGAACTGGACCAGCACTGAGAAATCAAGACTCAAACCCTGCAAAACTTCTCAAGGAACATGACACGGGCGATGGCTTTCCTTGTCAGGAGTAAATTAAAAGCAAAGATTTACCACCACCTAGTGGGAGCCTCACCTAGCTGCAGAGCTTCTTGGTACCTCTTGGTGTCGAAGTAGAGAGAGACCAGCCTCGCCTGGAGAACAGAAAAGGAACTGCTGTGAGGAAAGGCAGAACAGATTTGTTTTGTAAAAGGAACCTTTGCATTCTTCTCTGCACAGACTTCACTGGATTAATCTGTATTTGTGATAGCGTGCTCCAGCTGTGCAAGGCTGGCTGCACAAGGAGTAAAACCCTGCATTTTTAAGGAGAATTTCGGTGTAATTAATGCCCTCCCCTGACACCTAGAAAGATCTGAACAGCACACAAGTGCTCTACTTTTCCAGGTATTAAATGGGACAAGGGGGTGATGCTGCTCCACATGTTTGGGATCTGAGACCTACCTCCAGAGCCTGGCGTAGGAAAGTCCTCTTCTCTGATTTGGCCCATTCAATACACTCTAAACACAGGTCAACCTTAAAGGGAGCAGAAAGAAATCAGTCAATTCCAGACATTTTCTTTGTCAGTGCCCACCCCAAATGCCTCCCAACGACACCAGAGGTGTCAAATGGAGGCATCTGGGGTAGGCACTAATGCTCTCCCAGAGTTTAAACCAACAGTCATGGTGTACTTCCAATAAAGAAAAATAAATTTCACGTGCTTTAGTGTGGGAAAAAGATTTGTAGAGAACTTTTAAAGCTTGGATAGAAGGCTCACATAGGATGTATCTGTATGTAAACGTTGAGATAAAAAATGCTGATTCAGAAATTCTATAGAATGGGATAGATATTGTTAAGAGAGAAATAAAACTAGAAGTAAGAGTTTTATTATAAATATACAGTTTTGTTTTATTATAAATTTATAGTTTTTAAATTATAGTTTTGCAAATAGACTAAACAGTCTACTTCAGAAAAGTAGAACTATGAAAGACATATTATAGTAAGACTTAAAAGGGGTAATTTTAGATGATTAAAGTATTAACAGCATTGTGTAGTAAAAGCTGGTAAGTTAAGAAATGCTTATAATGTATTATAATTAAAAAAGCAGTTCAGCTTTTGATTGTGATGGTGTGAATCATAACATCTGTGTTGTCTCACTCTTTACATGACACTAAACAGAATAAAAGTTTTTTAAACACTTCTCAGTTGCTCTAAGTCAGAACAAGGCACAATCCAACACTTTAGGGCCTGGATAGATCCTGTAATCTGTATAAAGCAGCAGAGGTGCTGGGCTCTGCTCTGGGGGCCTCATCCATCATTTCAAAGCACAACAAAGAAACTCAGAACCTTCCCATATTTTTCAGGCTGAGGTTCTCTTGATGGATAAAGCAGAACTGCTCCATCCCAATTAGATATTATTGTATCTTAGCTGGTCAATAATACACAGTAGGTCATCCTGTGGTGCCAGGCTCAGGAATGCCTCTTCCCAAAACCTCTGGATTGCAGCTCAACACTGCAAGCCTTGTCAGCTCCTTCTCACTGCTTATTAAACGTGAACGTTTTATGAAATGCCATTATGAAGCTTCAATTTATTACAGGGTGATAGCTGGAGCATTAGGAGCTGGAGAAATCTCCAATTTCACTGCTTTACTGGGCTCCTGGGAGCGTTCTGGATGCGTTACCCTGAGGAAGCAGACAATCCTCGGAACATTTCTGAAAGGATTTGAGATTGCTGCATCACAGGTTGATGTCATCCTTCCTTACAGTTTTGGGTTTAGCTTCAGGATACGCTCTAAAGTGACTATTTTGACTGACTTTTTATTATTTCCATCACCGTTACTCCAACCTGCTCCTCCTTTGCAACTGCATCCAAATGCAGTTTACACCGAATTACCTTGAAAAAAGCCTGTAGCTGCTCATTTCCTCCTGACACTTTTAGGAGTTCTCCCTCCTCACCTGCACATCCCACCCCTCTGACCTCGTCTGTTAAAGAAAGAGGGGGAAAACCTTCTGTCACCATTCATCACCCACAAGCCACAAGGACTGAACAGCAAACAAGGGACACTGGCTGGGTTACCTGTACTAGAGGATGACAGCTCTAATTTGGCTAATTTTGTGCTAATTTGGCTAATGAGAACATCACCTGCACCTCAGCACATCAGAACCTCTCCAGCCTGCAATCTGCCAGCCCCTGAGTTCGTTTCCTGTGGGTTTTGTCCCTAACCTGCTGCTCAGACCCTTCCTGTGCCAGCACAACCCTCTGCAGGGCAGCACAGCCTGGAAGCACTCCCAGGGTGCTCTTGTCCTTATCCCACTCCCAAAAAACAACTGGGGGGAAAAAAAGAAAAACCAAGACAAATGTATCCAATGGAGCTGCTGAGGATGGAGTGAATACTAACTGGCACTATCTTAGCCTGTCTCTGGTTTTCTGGTGGGGGAGCTCACCCACTGAAGCAGCTGACACCTGGTAAAACCCTTTCCACTCCTGCTTCAGGAGTAACTTTGTGTCTGTGTGCAGTGAACAACCCATCAGAGGAGTGTCCATGTGCAATCCTGGCCAGACCCCAGACAGCAGCTCCTCCAGTTCTGTGCCACCCCACCATTCCTGCTCTAAGCTCCCTGGGAACACATCCCCAACACTGACCACTACCAAATACTCCCACTGCTGCACCTACAGTCACTGAGGATGGAAAAAGCCCTCTAAGACCACGGAGTCCAACCATTCCCCCAGCACTGCAAGGCCACCACTGACCCATGTCCCCAAGTGCCACTTCCAACAGCTTCAACTCCTCCCAGGGACGGGGACTCCACCACTGCCCTGGGCAGCTAGGGCTGGACAACCCATTCAGTAAAGGAATTTTCCCTAATATCCAATCTAAACCTCCCCTGGCACAACCTGAGGAAGCAACATGAATCTAAATACCCATGGTGGGAGCTACTCCTAACCTGCAGCAGGGAGAGGCCTGCAGAAAAACATGGTTATGAATTCAATTATCTGATGTTTTATTTATAAAATACATCCAAATGCATTAAAAGTCTGCTTCCTGACATGAATAATTCTTCGGTGAGAAGCAAACTAGGTCAGATAACGGTGCTGCAGGCTTTTGAGGAACAGCCTGGTGCTGGAACTGCAGCCTCACCTCCTGTCCTGTGGCTGCCTCCATGTCCAGGAAGAGGTCGAGCAGGGACCGGACCAGGCGCGCGGCCTTGGCTTTGCTGATGGAGTTCAAGAAGGGCCGGACGTACTTCAGGAGTCCTCCCAGCTCTGCAAAAACCCCAAAAGGTGAAACACAACCCCTCAGCCAAGAGCTGCACCGAGCTGGAGCAGCCACACGTCACGTGTACCAGCAGGACATTCACACCAAACGTGCCCCAGGTGGTTTTTCAGAGCAACAAATGCGACCTGCAGGGCAGCTCTGCAGCAAGCAAGGGACTGCACAGGGGGCTGGGGGCTCCAGCCTCACCACAGCACTGCCTGCCACTGCAGCTCCCCACAGCTGGAACTGCCTCAGGCATGTAAAATGTAAGGGTCTGGGAAATGCTTTGACATTTTTCTATAAAGCGAGGGGTGGAGTTTATAATTTAGGTGTGTTTTCATTAACTCAGTTTCACGATTTAATCTGTCCCACCTAACCAAGCCCAGGATGTTGGATCCACCTTGTGCTCCACCACTGGAAAATCATATTCCTTAACACTCCAACTCCACCTTCACCAGAGCAGCTCTGACCTCACTGAACCACATCTCTGCTTCTAAGTCTCCTCATTAACTCACCGTTACAAAACTTGTCTTTACAAGAGGTGGAAAAGGAAATGTCTTTTTTTCATGGAGAAACACTGAAGTGTCATTCCCAGGGAGCAGAGGAACGTGGCAGTCACAGCACAGCAGCTCCAGCACTCAGAGCCACTCAGGAATGTTGGAACTGCAGAGCACAAGTGAAAAGTCTCCTACAACAAACACCACGTGCTTTTGGGGAGGTCCCGGCCAGGGCTGCTCCCAGTTTGGGAAGATGATCCTGCAGAGGGGCAGGGATCAGTGCTGACTCATCAGCACACTGAAATCACAGCTCTCTGCCCCAGGTTTCCAAGTCTCACCCAAGTATCAGGTGGATCTCATACTACTGTGTTTACAAGATTCCAGAGAAAAGAAAAATCAAAGCAAAGCTGGTAATGGGTAATTCAGAAATCTTCTACTACAACAAACTGGTACTGAATCAAAACTAAAATAAGAGATTAGTCTAATTTTATTTCAATTACTATATGGAGGAGTATCAGGAGAATTTCAGTTTGGAAGGATTCCAACAAAAACAAATGTAAACAAGGGTTCTTCTGTATTTCATTTAGCAGTAATGCCAAAGAATGCTAATGCTAATTGTTATAACAACATCTTACTAATATCTAAAAGTGATTCTTCCTATTTTTTACTTTTTAAACATATTCACTTTAAGTTTAATCTAGCCTGATACACCTCATTTATCACACTCTTAACATGTGGAACTCACTTTTTTCCAATCACTCATAGTGATCACAAAATCCCAGAATGGTTTGGGTGGGGAGGGACCTCAAAGCCCATCCATTCCCACCCCTGCCATGGCAGGGACACCTTCTACTGCCCCAGGCTGCTCCAGCCTGGCCTTGGGCACTGCCAGGGATCCAGGGGCAGCCACAGCTGCTCTGGGCACCCTGTGCCAGGGCCTCAACACCCTGCCAGGGAACAATTCCTGATTCCCAATCTCCCATCCAGCCCTGCCCTGGGCACTGGAAGCCATTCCCTGTGTCCTGTCCCTCCATCCCTTGTCCAAGTCCCTCTCCAGCTCCTGGAGCCCCTCAAGGTACTGGGAGGTTTCCAAACACCTCAAAGTGCAGATCTAGAACAAACAGAACTTATCCCAAGTGTGATCCTCAGCTTTATTTCCCAAACTGCAGTGCAGGAGATCCCAACCCCAGCAAACCACAGATCCTGACCCCAGCAAAACACCTGGACTCAGTACAAGAACACCACAGGATGCTCTGACTGCCACACCTGCTTCCATAAAAGTTTGATTTTCTCTCTCCCAGAGCATAAACAGGCAACTTTTTCTACACTTAAGGTGCAGCTACTTTAACATCTCAGACTGCAACCTGCAGGCTGACAGTCTTTACTCCACAAGGAACCTGTTGCTCCATGACTCTTCCCACATCACCCTGTTCTGGGGTCCATTTAACCTCCAGTACAGCTCCTGCATCATTTTAATGTACAAATCCCAATCATTTTAATCCCAGGCAAACGCTTTGGTCTCATACACAGCAAAGAGACAACCAGTGACAACCCAACACATCAGATCTGCACAGAGCTCCTCTCCAGCAGCTCGGTGGGAGCTGGGAAAGGTGGGCTCTGGATCTGTCCCACTGAGAATCTCCAAGATCCATCAGCTCTCAAGCACTACCAGGAACCTTCCTCCTGTGCATCCCTGCACTCCACCAGCTCCTCAGGACAAATGCAATCAGTGCCCAACACACTCTTTCCCACAGGAACTTCAGAACAAAGAAGGAAAAACAGCGCAGTGTGTTCCACTGGAGTTATCATCCCACTGATGTGCTCCAGAGCTGCCCTAGAGCTCCCCAGAAAGCAGATTCCAAGTCAACAGCTGGAATGCAGCTGTGCATTCTGCAAACTCCACAGTCAAACTCCATGCAGGCTCAAAGTTCCCACAGAAATTTCTCTCTCCTACCAACGTAATCATCAACTATTTTTAGGATTTTATTTTTCTAAAGAAAATGCAATGCCTGGTAAAGGGGTGGGATTGACAGCTCTGCAGGAGTGATGAGCAGCAGCTCCGGAAAATGAAGTTTGCAGCTCATCCTCAGGGAAGTGCTTCCACCAGCTAACACTCCACGTATCCAAATTCCTGATCCAAGTTATTCCAACCCTATAGTTCTGTGAAATGCTATAAAAATCTGCAACTGTCATAAAGAAAGCGAATCCATCTACAAGTTTATCTGCTTGATAAAGATTTAGGATTTAAGGGGGTCATTTAAACTATTGCTATTTTTGTAAACGAAGACTGCAGTTCAGTAAAGTCACAGAATAGCTTGGTTGGCAGGAAACTCAAATCCCATGCAGTGCCACCCTCTGCCATGGCAGGGACACCTCCCACTGTCCCAGGCTGCTCCAAGCCCCAGTGTCCAACCTGGCCTTGGGCACTGCCAGGGATCCAGGGGCAGCCACAGCTGCTCTGAGCACCCTGTGCCAGGCCCTGCCCACCCTGCCAGGGAACAATTCCTGCCCAATATCCACCTCCAGGGACACTGCAGCCATCACCTCTTTGGGCACTGGAACCTCTCAAACCTGTCCAAGTTGTTCCACTGGCTAAAACCAAACCCTGCGCAGTGAAAGGCAAAGGATGAAATCCCAGTGTCTGCCCAGCACTGGGGTCTCTGAGAGCAGCTGTACCTGGTGATGCTGCTGCTCCTGACTCACCACTCCTACCCAGAAAGCCAAGAGGAGGAGAAGGGACAGAGCCCTTCCCACAGTTCCAGCATCACCCTAAGCCAGGGTACCCTTCCCTTCATCCCCCAGTTCCACAATTCCAGAACACACCTCCAGATACTGCTGATCTCCCTCTGAGCTGCACTACACACCTGGCTTCTGAATGGCACCAAGTCCATTTTCTTCCCTCACTCTGCAGTTTAGTGGTACCTTTAATAGTCCACAAACACATTCCATGTTTGCCCCCTCACAACCCTGAGTTTGATGAGTTAACAGTTTCAATTCCTCAGCCTTCCCCTATCTATCAATTACCAATTAAATCTATCAATTACCAGCCTCTGGGAAAACCCTGGGGCTCTTTACCCTTGTGCCAAAATTCAGCTTAAACTCAACACTGCCCCAAGCTCCGCAGAGGTGAGGAAGCCACAAGAACTCTGCCCTCAGTTCTGCTCAGCAGCAGCACATCCACACTGACCCAAAGAGACTCAGATTTCCCCCTTTTTACCCAAACACACACATCTCCCTGCTGCAGGGCCCAGCCACGTTTGGTGACCTCTGCTGAGCAAACACCAGGGTGCAAAGGGCACTGGCACAGCAGAGATACCCACACTGAGCTCCCTGACCCCAGCCAGGGAAGGGGCACCTGCACAGTCCTGCAGGAGCAGCTGAATCCTGTGCTGGAAGGGTTTGTTTTTCCCCAGGGACCCTAAAAGCAGCCCCCATCAGGAAATCAGGGGTGGACACCTAAGTGAGGGGACAGGAACAGCACCTTTGCTTCCAGCACGCTCCCAGGGCCAGTCATCCACTGTCCCCAGCCCTGTCCAGCTGCAATCCACAGCGGGATCAGGGCTGGAATGCTCATTCCAGCACGTGTGATGTGGGCAGAGCAGTGAAACAGCCCAGCCCAACAGGAGTTTCCCAAGCCCAGTGGGACACCAAGGGACATTTCACAACAGATACAAACTGTGACCTGGACCCATGGCTGAGCCCTCACAGAGCTTTCCATCAGCTACTCCAAAGTCAGGCCTGGTGTCCCAACGCTTCCAGTGTGACTGAACCTTCTGCTGGGTGCTCTTCCCACCCCGTGCCAGACTTGCAAGCAAATATTTTCCACTGCCCAGGGCTGCAGCCCAACCACAGAACACTCTGGGTACAGACAGAGCGTCCTGAAATGCTCCAGGACACAGCACAGCCCTAAACAGCTGAGTGCAAAACAACCAACTGCTGCCTTGAACTCTCCAGGAAACAGGAGACAGGAACTGACTCTAAATCATCACTGAACAGAGAACTCGACTCCATCCCTGTCCCCTCACACACTCACAATAGAGGGACTGTCCCCTGCAGAGCTGGGTAGGGGCTGCTGATGTAATGGTCCAGCAGATAAATCAATTGATTGTGAGAGGAGCTGCTGGTGAGAAAGTGTTTTAAGGGACAAACTTTCCCATTTGAAACCAACCAGGAGACACCTCTCATGTCAAACATAACCTAGCAAAACTTTAGTCATTCATACTGAAACAGCCACACGTCAAAGGGCCACAGACTGAACTGTGCATTGTTTGGAACGCTGGGCCAAGCAACACCAGATTCATATTTATGTTCTTTATCTGGTTCTTAGTTTCTGTCTTGTCTCTGAGACAACATTTCCTGCCAAAAGCTGTTTTTCCAGCTATCCCACTAAGTAAGAAGACTAAATCCATTGGCTGCAGGATCTCCTGCCTGTTACCTCAATTCCTGATTTCAGGCTCACCTTCTGCCTGCCCAGTCTTGGCCAGCAGTGACCCCAGCTCCAGGATGCTCTGCTCTTTGACTTGCACCGCTTCCTCATCATTTTCCTGGACATCACGTTTCACTGGGAAGAAAAAGAGCAGGAAAGTTGCCTTCAGTGGTGTTTCAGGTGGAAGACCATCACTGCTGGTCAGCTCCTGGAGAGGTGCCCAAAGCTCCAACAGGCACCAGGGAGTTCAGCCCAGCCCAAAAGGTCTGGGAAGTTTAAATCCAGTGCAGGGAAGTTTGCAGTCCTCTGTCTGTGCTCCGCAGGAGCTTTACCAGCCCACAGACCCTCCTGCTCACTCCAGCTCCAGGTCTGAACAATCTCAGCTTGTCCAGCTGTGCAAGTGTCACTCACAAACAGCACCACACACCAGACCACACTGGAGCCACAGAACCAAACACGAGGCATTTAATGGCATTTCTGGGGTTGGATACTCCGCTCTGGGATTGCTGATGTTGCTGCCTTGTGTATCAAGCTGAGATCTTGTGGACAGAACGCAGCACAAATCAGCAAAGTGAGGTGGGTACATCCCTCCCCACCCTGGGGTCACACCCGCTGCCAGTGCTGAGTCCTGGCACTGCCATCACCCTCTGCTCCAGGGAGTGACTCTGCTTTGAGGCAGATAAAGGGACAAATGACAGCCAGCAGCACAACCCCAGTGTGCACAGCACCAGCTCCACACAGTGCCCTTTCTTCCCTGCTACCACCCCCAGCACACGGAGCTCCTCCAACTTCCACAGAAACAGAGCCAAAATCCCGGCTCTAGGGAACTGAAACTGTGGCTCTCATCCCCTGCAATTCCCTACCAAAAGTGAGAGAACTTTGCTGTCAAGGAGAAAAGCATCACAGCAACACTGTCTGGCCACTCCTGATCCTCCCAACTCACAGCGGGGCCTGTGAGTCCTGACTGAGCCTGACCGTGGAGAGCTGCACCGCCTACTGCATAACCAGCAAAACACCGAGGGACAAACAACTCTGAAAGCCCTGACAGCACCGCCAAGGTCTAACGGGGACACTCAGAAAACTTTTCCCGACACAGCAGAGTGACAGCAGGTCACAGCATCTCTGCAGAGGTCACCACACAGCACAAGAATCAAGAACTTCTGGTTTAAACAGCAGTTTCGAGGGCTGCCGTCTCAGCCTCGACCCTCAGACCAGGCAGGGTCCCCACACCGCCTCCAAACGCCCTCAGAGCACCGACACCTCCCCGGCAGCACAGCCCAAAGGGGCCTGTGCTGGGACACAGAGAAGCGAACCCCGAGAGAATTTATCCAGCAAGGAGCGGAGCTCGGCCGCGGCACCCGGGACACCTCCCCCGGCTCCGTGAGAGCAGCGCTGGAAGGGCGAGTGAGCACCGGCGGAATGTCAGCGCTGTGGGAGGAAACATCGCTGCCGGCCTTGGGCACGGCCGGACCGGGCCGTGACACCGCGCCCCAAACACGCCGCGAACCGCCCCGACTCGACCCTCCGCCGGTACCGGCACCGCCGCGGCCCGCACACGCCGATGGGGGATCCCTGGCCGGCAGGTTCATTCCGGCCGGACGGGGAGGAGCGGCCGGCCCGGCTCCGGGGCTGCTCCGAGCGGCTCCGCGGACACGCGCCGGGCACCGGCCCCGCCGCCGGGCTCCCGGAGCGCGACCGCCGCTCCGCCCCGCACCGACGGCTCCTGCCGTCCGTGCCTCCGCGCGCGGGGGCCGCCGCCGGTGCCGTCCCGGCTCGGTGCAGCGCCGCGGGGCCGGGCCCAGGCCGCGCTCCCGCCCGGCGCGCACGGTGAGTCAGCAGCGGCGGCGGCGCTGGGCTCCGCGCGACGCGGGCGGCGGCGGGGCGCGGGCGGCGCGGGCGGCGGGCCGGCGCTCACCGATAGAGTGCAGGATGCCGATGGAGGCCTCGCGGTCGGTGGAGAGCAGGGACTGCGCGCGCTGCAGCTCCAGCACCGCCGCCGCCGCCATCTTGCCGCCTCTCCGCCTCGCCGCCAGCACGGAAGCGGCGCCGCGGCCGCGGCCGCGCCCCTTCCGCGCGCGCGGCATGCTGGGAACTGCAGTCCCGGGCGCGCGGGGGGCGGAAAGGGCGGGGACAGAGCGGGGGCGGGGCTGGGCGAGGATGCTGAACTGCGCATGCGCAGAGGGCCGGGGGCGGGGTGCCAGCGGAGGGCGGGGCGCGGGAAGAGGCGCTGTCTGATTGGCGGATCCGCCGTTATGTGGGCGTGGCCTGGCGCGGGGGCGTGTCCCGGAGGAGAGAGCGGGAAGGGGCGGGGCCCGTGGGGCGGGGCTTGGGGCGGGGCTGCGCCGGGCACACGGCGAGATTGGGGCGTGGTCTGGGGTGGGCACGTGGCTTCGGCCAGGGGGCGCGGCGGGCAAAGGGCGCGAGGGCCGGGGGAGGGGCGGGGCCTTTGAGCGGGCTGTCGAGTCACGGAACGTGGGCGTGGTCAATGGCACGGGTGTCGTCATTGCTGGGCGTGGTCAGCAGGGCGCGTTCGGGGGCTGGAGTGTCTCTCGTGGGGAAGGAGCGGGGTCGAGGGGCCCCGGGCGGGACCTGTGCGGGGTCCGGGGTGCCGGCAGAGCCGCTGGGGCTGGGAGGGGGCGTGGGGGTCCCGCCCGCAACATTCCCCAGCCGTGGGCCCAGTGCTGGAGGGGGCTGGAGTGTAGGGACATCGATGGTCACGACCTGCTGGGGGGTCCCGAGGATCCCCACGGCCCCTTCAGCACCCCAGACAGCCTCGGGAAGGGCGGAGAGCCCAGCAAAGCCATGGCACCTGTAGGGGAGTCTGTCCCTCCTGTCCCTGAGGAGGATCCTGTCCCCGAGGAGGATCCTGTCCCCATCCCACTGCCCGACCCGCCCTCACGGGCCGCACACGGTGGGAAAGGCCCTTCCCGTTGTGTTCTCCCACTGTTCGCACCTCCCCTCCCAGCCTTTTTCCTGCTCCAGGAGCGCTGCCGGCAGCAGGGGCACAGACGGGCCGAGCTGGGGGGAATCCCGGCCTGGGACCCTCAGCTGGTCAGAAAACAGCCCCCCAAATCACCACTGAGCTCCCCAAACCCACCCATGGCCGACCCCGTCCTGCTGCTGTCCCCAGCAAGCCAGGACGAGCATCCCCTAGACCAGCACCCTTCTGCCTCTGGAAAAACCAATTTAATGCCTGAAAGGGTCAGGTTTATATTAAATGGGGAATAAAACCAGAATCCTGGTTGCTCCTGGGGAGTCATATCACAGTGGGATCCCCCAGGAGGTGCCAGCCCTGGGGACAGGCACAGGGAAGTGGCACGGAAGCAGTGACTGATGTCCCCCTGAGCAGCCAAGTTTTGGTGCCCAGCAGATGATTAATGGGTCAGGGGTACCTGTGTGGAACTGAGAACTGTTCAGCCCCCTCCTCTACCTCCCTGCAGTGGGAAAAGCCAGGGGAGCAGACACTGGGGTCGCTGGCACTGAGACCTGACCCACCCAGCACGGATGGCAGCCAGATCCTGCAGCACCAGGACAGATCCAGCCCTGTGGTTCCTCCAAATACCTCTAAAGAAAACTCTCAAAAATGGAGGGATGATGCACAAAAGCCTCAAAAGGAGGCTTCAGGTTGGTAAGAGAGCAGGGATTTTGATGAAGGGAAAGCCAGGGACCCGTGGGTGAACCTCAGGGTCTGTGAGCAGGAGCCTGTGTGCACCAGGCACATCCTGGCATTCTGAATCAGCAACTGGATTTAATGAATCCACCCCCCAAAAAAGAACATTAAACAGGTGTTGAACACTACATTCACCCCTGAAACCCTGGTGGGCACAGGGTGAGTGTGGTGGTAGAGGATGGTGCAGGCAGAGACATCGTCTGTCTGTCCACCCATCATCCATCCATCATCCATCTCCATCCATCCATCTCCATCCATCCATCCACCCATCCATCCACCATCCATCCATCATCCATCCATCATCCATCTCCATCCCTCCACCATCCATCCCTCCACCATTCATCCCTCCATCATCCATCCATCCATCATCCATCCATCCGTTATCCATCCATCCATCCATCATCCATCCCTCGTCCATCCATCATCCATCCATCCATCCATCCACCATCCATCCATCATCCATCTCCATCCATCCATCTCCATCCCTCCACCATCCATCCATCTCCATCCCTCCACCATCCATCCCTCCACCATCCATCCCTCCACCATTCATCCATCCATTATCCATCCATCCACCTATCATCCATCCATCCATCCACCATCCATCCATCCACCCATCCATCCATCATCCATCCATCATCCATCCATCCATCCATCCATCATCCATCCATCCACCATCCATCATCCATCCATCCATCATCCATCCATCCATCCATCATCCATCCATCATCCATCCATCCATCATCCATCCATCCATCATCCATCCATCCATCCATCCATCCATCATCCATCCATCCATCATCCATCCATTATCCATCCATCCATCCATCCATCCATCCATCCATCATCCATCCATCCATCATCCATCCATTATCCATCCATCCATCCATCCATCCCTCCCTCCCTCCATCCTTCCCTTCCCAGAGGAGGCAAGCAAAGGCAGGCAGGTCATTTGCCATGCTGGGGGGTGATTTCTTTCCCTTTATTAATAGTAATGACAACAACCAATAAAAATATTGAATAATGAATAAAAAGTGGGAGGTGGGGCCAAGGGAATAATTTGTCCAACCTGAACCAGCCATTTTGGGGTAAAAGCAGTGGAAACAGGGAGTGGGATCAGGCAGCTCCGTGGCCCTGGGAGCGCAGGGGTTAAACCCTGCTGGGGAGATGCTGGGGTTTGGGGTGTCCTCTGATGGGTGGCCCCAGGTGCCATGGGGGGGCACTCCCAGTTTTCTGTTTTGAGGGTGCCATCCCCCCTTTCCCCCATCATCGGTTTCCCCTCCTTCCATTTCCAGGGGGGCAATCAGAGCCGGACACGGGGGGCCCGAGCTGGGCAGCCATGAGGGGTCACCCCGAGGGTCCCCGCAGTGGCTCCTTCATCCATCCAGACGGGGCAGGGACAATCGCTGGCCCCGTGTGGCCGTGCTCCCCAGGAGCCTTCAGGACACCAGCAGGGACCGGAGTGAGCACAGGAACCAGAGCTCCCCACTGCGACAGAGCTGGGGCCAGGCTGGGGACCCCCAGCGTGGGGGAAGTGACCCCCGCAGCCCCTGAGGGGCACCCACAGCCCGAGGGTGTGAACGCGTGTCCCTGGGTGTCCCTGGGTGTCCCTGGGTGTCCCTGGGTGTCCTTGGCGTGGGGGCTTTGCGCACACGTGTGGGGAGGGGGCACACGCGGCGCGCCTGTGACGGGACGGGTCGGGGTGGGTGGTACCTCACGTGGGCACGGGGGTGCCTGGGGACCCTCCACACATGCTCCACACAGGTGAGGAGCCCCCTGCACACACGCTCGGCTCTCCCTGCACATCCCTCTCCCCCCTGCACGACCCTCTCGCCCCCCACTCCCTCCCTCCTCCCTCTCGCTCCCGCCCCATAATCGGCTCCAGCTGCACAAACATTCCCGCACCCGGAGCCGCCGCCGCCTCCGGAGCCGCCCCCGCGCCCGCCCAGACCCTCCCCCGAACCCCCTCTGGGCCCCCTGGCCCGACCCTCCCCCGGAGCCCCCCTGGGCCCCGCGGCCGGACCCTTCCCCGGCCGGGGCAGCGGCGGAAATGAGTGGCCGAGGGGCAGCCCCGGGCAGAGCCCTGCAGGACAGGGCAGGGAGGGGCCCTGGGGGGCTGGGGGAGACCATGTCTGTCCATCCATGTCCATCCATCCATCCATCCATCATCCATCCCATCTGTGTCCATCCATCCCATCTGTTTCCATCCATCCTGTACCTTCTCATTCCATCTGTGTCCATCCACCAAATGTCCACCCATTCCACACATGTGCATCCATTTATGTCCATCCATCCATCTGATATCCGTCCATCCATCCATCTGATATCCGTCCATTCATCCATCCATCCATCCATCCATCCACTCATTCCATGCCCACCCTGTGTCCATCCGTCCACTCCTCCATGCCCATCCATCCCTTGTCCATTCACCCTACACTCCCTGGATGGGCCCTGGCTGTTGGTGGGGTCCCACGTTCACCTGTCCCAGGTTCTCCAGGAGTTACCCAGGATGGAGACGGCGTCCCACCCCCACCCGTCCTGTGTCCATCCATTCCTTACTTTCCAGGAGGGGGGCTGGGATGTATCCATCCATCCCAGGCTCTCCAGGAGTTACGCAGGATGGAGGTGGCGTCCCACACCCACCCAGCTGTGTCCATGCATCCCCTACCCTGCAGGAGAGCTGCTGGGATGGAGCCAGGGCATCACATCCCTGGCTGCCGGGGCCGGACACTGAATGACACAGCTCCTCACACCCACTGATGCCAAGCTCTCCAGGACAATGCTGGGATGTGGAGGCGGCCCCACATTCCCCACTCCCCCACCCTTCAGGTGTCCCTGCACAGAGCCAGGATCCCACCCGGCTCCGGGGACGGCGGCGGGGACGGATCCCACCCGCCCCGCACACCCAGGGCAGGGTGCGGGATGGGGACAGGATCCTGCGCCTGCCTTGAGGGTCCCTCCCCGCCAGGGCGCCCCGAGGTGCGGGTCCCGTCCCGCGGGTCCCGTCCCGCAGCTCCCCGGCGGCTCCGTCTCCTTTAAGAGCGGGCGGCCGGAGCCGAATTCAGCCGCTTGTCCCCGCTGGCGTCCGGCCAGGGCTCGGCCTCGGCCGCAGCCAGATCCCGCTCCAGCGCCCGCCCGGCCGGGACAGCGGGGCCGGGGACACGCGGGGCCCCCCGGCACATCTGGGTGCTGGTCCCCTGGGTCCCCGCTGGCTCTGTCCCCGTGGAGGTGAAGGCACATGGAGACAGAAGGTGGGGACAGCCAGAGGTGTCCCCACAAAGTCTCAGGACCTGTCATACCGAGTGATCATGGAGACACGTGAACTGTAGCAAAGAGATGTCCCTTGTCACATCCCTGGGCCCTGTCACCTCCCTCTGCCGCCTCCGTGTCACTGCAGGAGACCAAGACCAGAAGGGCAGGGGAGGGGACAGGGGAGATGGATCCCACTGCCCGGAGGGAATTGTGACCTGGGGCCGAGAAAGGGACAGTCTGGGGACAGGAGAGCCCCAGGAGACAGGACAGCCCCCATACGGGACAGGGGACAGCAGAGCCCCCATATGGGACAGGGGACAGCAGAGCCCCCATATGGGACAGGGGACAGGACAGCCCCCATATGGGGCAGGGGACAGGAGAACCCCCATACGGGACAGGGGACAGCAGAGCCCCCATACGGGACAGGGGACAGGACAGCCCCCATACGGGACAGGGGACAGCAGAGCCCCCATATGGGGCAGGGGACAGCAGAGCCCCCATACGGGACAGGGGACAGGAGAACCCCCATACGGGACAGGGGACAGCAGAGCCCCCATACGGGACAGGGGACAGCAGAGCCAGCAGCAGGGGACAGGAGTGACCACGGCCTGGGTCCCAGGAGCGCTGGGACAACCAGCACTGGGGACACCTGGGGACACCCAGGGCCCACTCTTCTCTCCCCTCCTTGCACCGGTGTCACCTCCGGGGCTGTCCCTGTGCTGGGACAGTCCAGGGTTGTCACCCCGCGGCCGACCCGACCCCTGTCCCCATCCCCAGGAGCACTGGTGGCACTGGTGTGATGAGTTGCGGGTGCCCTGGGGCCGGGCCGGGTTTGGGCGTTAATTGACTCCCGCGGCGGTGGCAGCTGTGAAAACAGAGCGGGGCTCATTAGGGGAGATCAAAGGACCCCCCCGCCCCGCACGGACCCCCCTCGGCTGCTGGCGTTTGCTCCCTCCTCACTCGGCTTAAAAGGGGAAGGGAGTCACCGGCCCGGGGACAGCCGTGCCCTCGTCCCTTGTCCCGGGGGTTGGAACCCGTTCTTCGGGTGACATCACCAAGGTTCCTTGGACATGGGGTGACCCATCCCTGGGGTTAGCCGGATTTGGGGTGATCTCTCCCCAGAGATCAATCACCTGTTCCTGGGGTGACCCATTCCCACAGTGACCAGGGTTAGTTGTCCCCAGGGTGACCCATTCCCAGAGATCCATCTTTGGGGTGACCCCGTCCCTGGTGTTCGCAGGGTGACACAGCAGGGGACAGAGGGGGACACGTGCTGATCGCTGCTTGCAGACACCCTCCAGCTCCTCCTGCTCGGGCTGCAAACAGCCCTGAGAGCCAAAAACCTCCAAAACTCCCCCAAAAATTTGCTTGGAAAGGGCCACATGGCACAGACCTGGCCCAGTTCCTCCTATTCCCACTCCATCACAGGAGCCTGTGGGGCCAGGGAGGGGGGCCAGGGACCCCCAGCGTGTCCCAGCAGTGCCCGTGGGGTGCCCAGAACCCCCAGATCCCTCAGCACCCCCGGAGCACAGGAGCAGCCCTGGCAATCCCAGATCCCAGCTCTGTTTTCCAGAGCCAGGACACGAAGCCTTTTAAAAAAATCTCCTCTCGGAGCTCCTGCATTCCTGGGTGGAGAGTTTACATTCCCCCCGTCCCCCGTGATCTGCGCTTCGCCTCCAGAAAACAAAGCAGCCTTGGTGGGGGGGGAGCTGCTTTTTGGGGAGTGGGACCCTCCAGCCGGAGCCAGGACCCCGAGAGCAGCACCCCAAAACCAAAGCACCCAGAGCCAGAGCTGGATACGGCCCGGGCCCCCCATGGCAAGGGAGACCCCCTGAAGTACAGCCTTTGGTGGGCGTTGAGGGGTGCAGGGGGATCCCCTGGCACCTTGGCCGAGGCTCATCCTGCCCGTGCCACCACCAGAACAGACAGCAGGAATCACCCCGCCTGAATTCCCACTTCCAGAGGCTCCCAAGGCCGGGGGTGGGGTAACAGCGGGTGCTGGGGTGTCCTGGGGGATGCCGGGGGCACCAAGGGGGTGCTGGGGGGGTCCCGACCAGCCCGGCCCGACCCCCAAAAGTGCTTCTCCAAAGCACAGAGGAGGGGGAAAAGAAGCCCTGGATAAGTTTCTCCCCCTCTTCTCTCCCCCTTCCAAGTCATCGCTGGAAAATTAAACCGGATCCAAAGAGTTTTTCCTTTCCAAAATGTGCTGGAGAGGCGCTGCCTTAACCCCTTCGGCTCCCGCCTCGCCCTCATCGCGGGATTGGGATTTTTTAAGGGGGTTTGGGGATTTTCCCGGGCTCGGCTGGGGGAAGGGGAATGGCGCAATGCCCCGGCAATCCCTCTTTGTGCTCCAGGGATCCCCAGATCCCCTGGAATGAGGGAGACAAGAACCTCTGAGGCTCCCCGGGGCCGGTTTTGGGGCACCCCTGGGGCCAGCCCTTCGCAGCCAGGTCTCCCTCTCCATTTTGGGAAGAATTTTTTTTTTTTTTTCATTCCGATTAAATCCAGCTGATTAAATCCATCCTTCAACCCCCCACTCCCTGCCCTGAGCTTGTCCCCCTCCAGCTGAAACTCCCCTACACCCCCCCGCCTCCAGCATCCCCCAAATCCCGACAGATCGAACGCGAGTGGGGACCCGCTTCTCTCCGGAACCTCGGGATCGGGAGCCCACCCCAGCCAAACCCCTAATCCCAGAGAAAATGTGAGCTATTTCCTCCCGCGGAGGTGGGGGGAGCACAGGAGCGGCCCCCCCCCCTCCCGCAGCAAACTGAAAATTCCTCGTTTTTTTGGGTTAAAAGTCTCTTTTTTTTTTTCCCCTTTCAAAGCGGTTGCTTCCAGCTGGAGGGAGCAGTGGCTCATCCCCACGGGACGGTGGAAGTGGGGGGCCCGGCAGAATCCATGGGGACCCCCACAATTTAATTATTTGGGATTTAAAAAAAAAAAAAAAAGCCCTCGGGAATAATCTGGCTTTTTTTTTTTTTTTTTTTTTTTTTTAGCTCGTTTGTATTTGTGAAGGATTGTCCAAAAAGGGATTTGGGAGGAAAAGTCATCAGCCAAGTGGGGGGCACCAGGGAGAGCCCCCCGGGACGGGGGGGAGCAGCCCCAGCCCAGGCTCTCATGGGGGCAAAGGGGTGGGGAAACAAAAATCCACTTTCTTGGGGAGTTTCGAAAGGAGAGCAAGAAAAATGGGCTCGTTATTGGGGGTTTTTTGCCTTTTTTCACCCTTTTTTCCAGCAGAGCAGCACCTGGGGGGAGCCAGGACAGAGCGGGAAGGGGGGAGCAGGGGGCTGAGGGTCCTCTCCCAGGCTTGGCAGGGTTTTTTTCCCTTTTTCTCCTCTTTTTTTTTTTCCCTTTTCCAACCCCTTTATCTTTTTTCCCTAATCCTTCTTCTCTCTTCATTTTTTTAATCTCCTTTTTCTCTTTTCCCCTCCTTTTTTATCTTTTTTCCTTTTCTCTCCTTCTATTTTTATTCCCTTTCCTTTTTTCTTTTTTCTCCTTTCTCTTCCCTTTTCTCCTTTTTTCCATCCTTTTCTGTTTTCCCCCCTTTTCTCCCATTTTTCCCTCCCCTTTCCTCCTTTTTCTCTCATTTTCCCTTTTTCCTCGCTTTTCTTCTTTTTTCACCCTTTGCTGCTCATTTTCCCCTTTTTTCTTTCCTTTCCCTCTTTTTTCCTCCCTTTCCCACCGTTTTCTCCCTTTTCCTCCCCTCTTCCCCTTCCTCTTCCTCCTATTTCTCCCTCTCTCCTTTCACATTTTAAAACAGAAATATGTAATTAAATTTACAAATGCTATTTACAGGTTTAATTACAAAAAAAAAAAAAAAAAAAAAAAAAAAATCAAAGAGAAAGAGAGACACCCCTTAGACGTTAATAAATCTAAAAATAAAAAATATATAATAACTCCTCCCCCCCCCACCCCCCCAAAAAACATTTCAGGCCGAAGGGCGGCGGGGCCAGGGGGGGGTCACACCGTGGTCTCGCCCTGCTTGCTGTTGGTGAGCCGAGTGTAGAACTTCCTCCAGGAGTGCAGCGTTTTGCCCGACCATATCCAGAACCCGGAGGTGATGCCCACGATCAGAGTCATGAGATACTTGATCATGTAGACGGTGAAGTCGGGGGTCATGCGGGGGGTGAAGTGGAGCGGGCAGGGGATGGCCAAGCTCTTGCAGTTCTGGCTGATCCAGCTGCGCTCCCAGTGCTCGCGGAACGCCTGCTCGTAGAAGTAGCAGGCGATGACGATGGTGGCCGGGACGGTGTAGAGGACGCTGAAGACCCCGATGCGAACCATGAGCCGCTCCAGCTTCTCCGTCTTGGTGCCGCCGTGCTTCATGATGGTGCGGATGCGGAAGAGGGAGACGAAGCCGGCCAGCAGGAAGGAGGTGCCGATGAAGAGGTAGACGAAGAGCGGGGCCAGCACGAAGCCCCGCAGAGGGTCGATGTTGTTGAGGCCCACGAAGCAGACGCCGCTCAGCAGGTCTCCGTCGATCTGCCCCATGGCCAGGATGGTGATGGTCTTGACGGCTGGCACTGCCCAGGCGGCCAAGTGGAAGTACTGGGAATTGGCTTCGATGGCCTCGTGGCCCCACTTCATGCCAGCGGCCAGGAACCAGGTGAGGGAGAGGATGACCCACCAGATGGAGCTGGCCATGCTGAAGAAGTAGAGCATCATGAAGAGGATGGTGCAGCCCTCCTTCTTGGTGCCCTGCACCACGGTGCGGTAGCCGTCCTCCTGGAAGCGCTCGTTGCAGACCACCCTCTCCTCCAGCACGAAGCCGGCGATGTAGGCCACCGACACCATGGTGTAGCACCCCGAGAGGAAGATGATGGGGCGCTCGGGGTAGCGGAAGCGCTGCATGTCCACCAGGTAGGTGGTGACGGTGAAGAAGGTGGAGGCACAGCACAGGACGGACCAGATGAGGATCCAGATGCGGGCGAAGCGGATCTCGTCCTCGTTGAAGAACATGTGGCCATCGGGACGCGTGGGCTCGCAGGGCGCCGCGCAGTCCTTCTCCCCCAGGAACTTGTAGTTGAGGTAGCTGGGCACCTTCAGCGCCCGCGGGCAGTGGAAGGGGTGGTCGAGGGTGGCGTAGCGGGGGGCGCCAGGGGTGCCCTGGCCGGCCAGCGGCGTGGCGCTGGTCAGCAGCGCCGGGGAGCCGCCGTCCTCCGAGTGGTTCTGCCCCACACAGATCTGCTCGGCGCCGTGCCGGGGAAAGTTCTCGCACCGCAACCGCTCCGGCCACTGGAACCCGAATTTGTTCATGAGGGCCTCGCAGCCCTGGCGCGCCCGCTCGCAGATGGAGCGGCAGGGAGGGATGGCCTGCTCCAGCACCGTGCACACCGGCGCGTACATGGAGCACAGGAAGAACTTCAGCTCCAGCGAGCACTGCACCTTCACCAGCGGGTAGAACTGGTGGACCTCCAGCCCCGCGTCCTCCTGGTTGGTGTGACCCAGCAGGTTGGGCATGATGGTCTGGTTGTAGGCGATGTCGGTGCAGAGCGGGATGGAGATGGGCTGGCAGAAGCCGTGGTCGGGGATGGAGATGCCCTTCTCGCCGTGCAGCTGGGCCCAGCTCGGCGCCGGCACGCTCAGCCCCGCCAGCAGCCAGGCCAGGGCGGGCAGCACGCCGGGGGGACCCATGGTGCCCCGAGCCGTGCGCCCCGATTTACCGTGCCCGCTGCCCAGCCGGACGGCCGGTCCTCCCGTCCGCGTCTGCCGTGCCCGGTGCTGCCTGAACGGCTCCCACAGCCGGATCGGCCGTGCCCGGCGCTGCCTGGACGGCTCCCGGTGACTGGATAGATTCGGGTCCCGCCTGGATGACTCCCGGTGGCCTGATCTGCCGCGCCCGGGGCTGCCTCGACGGCTCCCTGAGATCAACTCTGCCGTGCCCGGCGCTGGCTGGACGATCCCCGGTGACTGGATACTCTCAGGTCCCGCCCGGACGGCCAGCGGTGCCGGATCCCCCGTACCCGGCGCTGCCCGGAGGGCTCCCGCTGCCCGCTCTTCCCCTACCCCGTGCCCGGCGGGACGGCTCCCGGTGCCCCGATCTACCGTGCGCGGAGGGATGGCTCCCCGGGCTCGGACGTGGCGCTCCCGGTGCTCCGCGGCGCTGCTCCCGCTGCCCGAATTTGGCGCTCCTGCTGCTCCCGGTGCCGGCTCCGGAGCCGCGGGCGGGCGGTGATGCCCGGAGGGTGGCGGGAGGAGGATGCCGGGGGGGGTGCCGGGGGGGTGCCGGGGTCCCGGGGCGCGGGGAGCCGAGCGGCCGCACCGGACGCTCCCGCCGCCTTTGTGCGGGGCAGCGCCGCGTCCCCGCCGGGCGGGGCCAGCGCCCCTCGCCACGCCCCCCCGGGGCCCGCCCCGCCCGCTCCGCCAATCACATTCAAATAGCGCCACCGCCACGCCCACGCCGGCCACGGGCCACGCCCGCCTGGCCACGCCCCGTCCCGGGGGTCGCCGCCCCCCCCCGCAAACTTTTTCCGAGTCGTGCAAACTCCCCCCGCGGGCGGGGTCGGGCCGGGGCCGCGGGGAAACGGCGCTGCCGCGTCCCCTGTGCCCCCCGTGTCCCCGCTCGGTGTGCCCTGCTGTCCCGTGTACCCCCGTGCCCCCTGCTTTTCCCCCGTGTTCCTGTACCTCTGTCCCGTGCCCCTCCCCTGTCCCCTGTGTCCCCCGAGTGCTGTGCCCCCCGCCCCGTGTCCCCTGCATCCCCCGCCGTGTTCCCGAGCCCTGCTGCGGCCTCTGTACTCCCTCCTTGTCCTCTGCCCCTCGGTGTTTCCTGTGTCCCCCTTGTGTCCTCTGCGTGCTCTTGTCCCCACCATGACCCTCCGTCCGTGGGGCTGCTCCCCCCAGCCTAACACCCACATCCCCCCTGGCGTGCTGCAGGGGGTCCCCCACTGTCCCCAGGTCCCACTTTAGGGTGCAGTGGAGCAGGATTAGCTCCCATGCCCCACGGGAGACCTCCAGAACAGGGTGCATTGGCCCCCACATCCCTTGTCCCCAGGTGTCAGCCAGGCAGTGCCACCACCCCACGAGTTGCCCATGGCCACCCTGGGGTGCTGCACCCCTAAAAGGTCACTGCACAGCCAGGGGTGTCCCCAAATCAGTGGGGGATGGTGGGAAACATCCTGCACCCTGCCCCCCCCTCATGCCCTCCAGCCCCACACCTCCCACCCAGCTGGGGTTGTGGTGAAGGGAACTTCCATCCCCAAAAACAGGGCAGTGGGAGAGGCCTGGGGGACTGGGACACACTGGGACGTGGGAGGTCTTGGACATGGCAGAGGCAGGAGGGAGGGAACCTGGAGGGAACCTGGAGGGAACCTGGAGGGAGCCAGGACACACTGGGAGGATTCAGGACACACTGGAGAAACACTGGAACACACTGGAGAAATACTGGAACACGCTGGGGGGGGGGACACTGGGACACAGCAGGAGCATTCAGGATGTGCTAGGGGCATCCAAGACACATTGACAGTGTTGGGACACAGGGAGGTCAAGCACAGGGGGGTCACGGGACACACTGGGGAGTCGTGCATACACCAGGGGGACTGAGACACACTGGGAGAGACTGGGACCCACTGGAGACCCTCAGCAGGGAACGAAACTGTAGGTGAGCACCCCAAATTTCGGCACCAGGATGAGGGGCTGCCCTTCCCAAGGCAAAGGCAGCCGGGGGGGCTGTAGTGGGGAGCCCCTTGCCCCCGTCCGCTCCGTTTTGGGGGGCTGGGGGGCTTCTGGTAGCCCCTTTCCTCCCTCCCTCCGCGTTCTCCCTCCCTTTCTCTCCCTTTCCTGTAACTTAAGCTTTTGTTGTGAGCAGGAGACCCGGGCTGCCGTGAAAAGAGGGGGCCCCACCGCCTTTCACAGCGTAATTGAAACCATTGCGGCTCCTGGCCGAGGGGGAAGGGCAGGGGGGGCTCCAAAATCAAAGCCTGGGGGGGAAAGACGGGACACACGATGCTGCCGGCCCCCGCTCCCCCCCAGCCTCCCCAGCCCGGACGTGCCGGCTGTCCCGGCGGGGCTGGCGGGGGCTCTCCCCGCTCCCGGGGACGGCGGAGGCTCCGGGGGTGCTGTGGGGCGAGGCGGTGAGATGAGAGCCAGGGCCGGCTGTCCCCGATGGGGCACCCAGGGGCGCTGCCTTTGGGCACAGCCGGGGTGGGTGGGTGCCCGGTGGTCCCGGGCGGGAGGCGGCGGAGAGAGGCTGGCACAGCGCCGGCGGCGGGGGCCGAGCCCGGAGCCCGGCCAGCACTGCCTGCGGCCCATCCCCGTTCCCATCCCCGCTCCCCGGCTGCACTGGGAACGCGGGCTGGCTGCTCCGGCCGCAGCTCCTCTCGGCCCTGGAGCGGCAGGGTGTGGTTGGGTGACCCCCGCCGTGTCCCCCAGGCTCACAGGGACGGGGACGGAGGGGTGCAAGGGTGTCTGCACAGCCACGTGGATCTTGGCTTCCTAAACACTTTGGATTTTGGTTTCTTTCCGGAGATGGGGGGATTTTGCTACCAGAAGGGATTGCAGAGGCTGTCCCTGTGCTCCCTGTCCTCCTGGGTGCTAGTGACACAGGATGAGAGTCCCCAGAGCCTCCAGGGACACACTGGCACACGGTTTCGCCCAGAGTAGGCACCGAACCCTCCTGGGGAGGACAAAACCCAGAGCAGACCCACCAGTCAGCCCTGAGAGGAGCCCCTGGGTGGACTGGGGGTGTCAGGGGACACCCCAGGGAAGCAGCCAGTGGGGTCCTGCCTGCTCAGGGGTGTCCCCTCACAGGGACGTTCAGGGTGGCCAGGGAATCAATCCTGTTGATACCACATGTCCCTGTCACCAGGCACCCAGCCCAATCCGCAGGCCCTGCCAGGGGCATGAGAGGTGGTAGAGGGTGCTGCCCCCTCCCCAAAACTTCCCAGGGGGGTCTGGGGTTGGTGTCCTGAGTGGACACTGTGAAGACAAGGGCCAACCCTTGCACCCAGTGGGTGCTGCCCAGACTGGACTTTACTGTGAGTATGGGGCCAAACCCAGCTCTTCCCCCCAGCTCCCCTTCGTGTCCTCACAGTGCTGCTCAGGGTGGGGGCACCCCGGAGTCCCAATCCTCCCACTGCTTCGCTCTCACTTCATCCCACTGCAGCACTGGGGGATGCTCCTGGGCACCCAGTGTTGCCAGTCCCCTGCTCCCAGCACCCAAGGGTCCCCAGGGGGAGGCCAATGGGTACCGCCACCTCCAAGAGTCTGGTGGCTCCTGTGTCCCTCGTGGAGCAGGACATGGTGCCCATGCCCCTCCCTGGGACTCCTCCAGTACCATGAGGTGCCAGGGTACCTGTGGGGTCCTCCCTACACCCACCAAAGCCCGGGATGGGGGCACAGTGGGAACACCCATGTCACACCCAGCAGCACCCTAGCCCAGCCACAGGCTGGTGGCCTCTTTGTGAGCCTCCTCCCTGGGGACAGGTACCCTGAGGTGACACTGGGGGTGGCACCACGTCTGGCACAGGCCCTGTGCACGGCCCCACACAGGGCTGGTGGCCAGCACCACCCTGAAGGGCAGGACTTTGAGGGGGCACCGGCAGCACCAGTTTGCAAGTACTGCAAACTGTCCCATAGGGATAGGCACAGAGGATGGCAAAACAGAAGTGGGGAATGGAGGGGCTGTGGCAGGCGATGCCAGGCAGGACGGGGCCCTCGGGGGTCCCCCAGGAGCGCAGAGGAAGGGAAGGGCCCCCCGGCCCTGCCCTCGGCTTTGTTTCACACTTAAGAGCCTCTAATTAAAACCAGGCACAAAGGCCCTGGCTGGCGGCGGGTGCGAGGTGCCAGCACAGGACGGGGGTCTGTCACCAAGGGAACAGGAGCGACACAGGGTCCTGAGCATGGGCACTGCGGGGCCCCCGCGTGCCTGGGCATGAGTGGGCACACGAGTGCCCACACACAGACACACCAACATGCAAGGGTGCACACACACACACACACACACAGAGACACGCAAGGACACACATGCACACACACACGCATGTGCATACACACCCATGCCCCTACCCTGTGGGCTGGGGAGAGTAGTGCTCAGGCCTGGTTTGTACTGGTCTAAACTGGTCGGTCTGATGGTCTGCAGTGGCTCCGTGCATGGGAGGGGTCTGTGAGCAGCACTGCCCAGGGGGTTGGGGCAGAGATGAGCCCTGGGGTGCATGTGGGGTGAGCCAAGCCCTGGGGTGCCCCCGCCCTGGGGGCTGCCTGGTAGGCAGTGGGCACAGCTTTAGCCAAGGACCTCAGAGGGCCCCCAGCTGGATTGGGGGGCTAGTGGGTGACCCCGAGACTGGCCGTGACAAGCTGGGGGATGAGGCCACCACACAACATGGGTCTGGCTGCCTGGATCCCTTGGGGTGGTGAGACTCCAGCGCCAAAACCAACCCAGTGCCGGCGGGCACGGAGCCCACCGGGGCGGGTGTGGGGAAAGTGGCTTAAGCACACCTTGACCTTGCTGGCGGGGGAGGGATCCCCTCAGCTTGTCCGACACATCTCCTGCCAGCGCCGGCATTGAGAGCGCTCGAGCCCGCGCGCGGAGGAGCCGGCATGAAAAGGCAGCTTAGGCATCTCCTGCTGCGAGAGATGGATTAGGGGCTTCGGGGAGGCCGGGGACAGCCAGCGCCACAGCCACCGCGCCGCGACGGCCGCGTGCCGGCGGCCAGGCCACGGGGCCAGGCTGGGCACGGTGGGCACGCCGCCGCTGCCCCGTGGCACCATCCCGCCGGGACACCGGGGCGGGACCCTGGGGGTCCCCAAAATGGAGAAATGCGTGCGTGTGGAAAGCGCCAAGGGCTGTCCCGTCAGGGAGGGGACACGCGGGGCTGGCAGCCCCGGCCCCCCTGTGGGTCCCCCTGGCCCGGCCGCAGCTGTCACTGTCAGAGCTCGGGTATTTTTAGAACCACCCTGGACCGCAGTGACCATTTCTACCCATGGAGTGCATGGGATCGGGGGAGGGGGGAGAAATGGGCACAAATTTCCCTTTTTGCTCTGCTTTGGGGTCAGAAATGCCCTTTAAGTGCCCAGGGAAGCACCTGGAGCTGGCAATGGGTTCCCATGGGGCACAGGGACCCCAGACTGGGGGGGTAGGTGTGGTACAGCCATCTCAGCTCTGTCCCCATGCTGGGCTGGGGTCTGTGTTCCCGGGGCAGTGACACTGATGTCCCCACAGGGACAGCCTGGAACCCTGGCTGTTCCCCAGGAACTGTTCCAGGTCTGTGGGGTGGCCCCTGTGGTGGAAGTGCAGGAAGGACGGGGTGCCCCCCTGGCCATCCCTCCCTCTCCCAGGAACAGCTGTGCCCCCAGCTGGGGGCAGGGGACCTGCCAGCACCGGGCATGTGACAGGAGGTGATAGAGCTGCTATTTATACCCTCCTGTGTCAGTGCTGGGTGTGGGGACATCCGTGAGCCCATGCCACTGGCCCGTGGTGACTCTCAGGGTCCCTTGAGTGCCTATCTGTCCCCCAGCACCAAGAAATCCCCCTGTAGGGAGGGGTGGGTTCAGTGCAACCAGAAGTGTCACACTCCATGGTGTCACACAACCATTCCAACTGTCCCCAGCACACTGGGGAACGAGAGTCACCTCTGTGCCCAGTGGAGGCACAGAGCTGACACAGGGACATTGAGCTGTCCCCATGCCCAATAGGGACAGAGTTGTCCCTGTGCTCAGTGTGGACATTGAGCTGTCCCTGTGTCTGACAGTGGCATGAAGTTGTTCCCAACAAGGACACTGAGTTGTCCCTGTGCCCAGTGGGACACAGAGCTGTCCCTGTGCCAGTCCCTCCAGGCTAGCGGGTACTAGAGTGGGGCAGATGTCCCCCAGCCGCCACAGGTCCTGGTGAGCACATCCCCAGCAGCAGAGGCCCATGGCACAGGGACATGCCCAGTGGGGAGACATTCATTGCCAGCCTCCCTCGTGCTCCTGTTGCAGCAGGGCTGGGGAGCACAGCCCAGAGAACGGGGCTCCCCAGAGAAGAGGGGCCCTGGTGAATGCAGCACCAGCTCCTGGTCCTGCAGTGTGGGGCCTCTGCCCGTGCTGGGGTCTGGGGTCCCCTCACCTGGGGACACTGTGCCCCTCAAGCACCTCAGGCAGAGAAACCCAGGGACTGTCCGAGCTCACCCCTATGCACCAAGTGACACAGGCGGGGCTGAGAGGCCTTGGGCAGCACTGTGGGCACCCAGCCCCAGGCCAGCCCTGCTCTGAGCTCAGCACCCCTGGAGTGCCAGGTTCCCAAAGCCCAGGCCTGCAGGGTTGGGTGCCCTCACCCACGGGTGATGATGAGCACTGGCTTTGTGCACCCAGTGGGGTGGGGGCGAATGTTGAGAAGGGGCAAAGGACACCAGCACAGCTGGGTCCTGCCAGGAGAGCTGCCATCCTCCCCAGGGGTCCCCAAATTCCCTGTTCCAGGTTCATCCCACCTGACTTGATACAGCCCCATGTCCTTGCAGGGCCTTGTCTGGCTCAGCACCCCATAGAGGGTGGGGGTCCCAGAGACCACCTGGGTGGGGCAGGAGCTCCCTGTTATGGGCACAGCCCCTGCACTGGACCTAAGGGTGCTAAGTGGGTGCTCACCTGGGACCCATGGCTGGGCTGCAGGACATTTGACTGAGTCACCCACAGGGCTGTTCCACACGGTATGGCCGGGCTCCCTGGGCACGGCTCCCGGGTCCAGTCCTGCCCACGTGGATCCACCTGGATGCTTTGGGAGGAGGGCACCACAGAACTGACATGGGACACTGGGGTTTTTGTGGGGATTAAAGCAGACAGGCAGAGCATCAACAGGAATTTCTCAGGGCAATGAGGAACAAATTCGAGCATGTTTCTGCCCAGCAAGAAATGGACAGAAACACGGCCCCCGTGCAATGCAGAAGTCCCAGCTCACAGCCACCAAGCCCTTCTCAGCACACAGGGCAGGCTGGTCCCAGGAGAGAGCCAAGATTACAATCATAGGCTGTTAAGGGATAGGGATGGACCTTAAAGATCATCTAGTCCCACCCTCTCCTCCATGGGCAGGGGTCACTCCCACTAGAGCAGGTTGCTCAAGGCCTTACCCAACCTGGCTTAGAACACTGCCAGGATATGGACATCCACAACCTCCCTTTCCTGGAAGGTTTTCATTTCCAGGATATCCTGGGGGAATTCCCACTGTGCTGCTGTGGTGGTGCAGCAGGCTGAGCACAGCATTCCCTCCTAACCAATGAGAGGCATGTGTTCCATGCAGGAGTTCTGGCAGCACAGGCCAGCCTGGCTCAACATAGGACCAAACCGAGTATAGAATTACGCCGTGGAGCACAAAGCACAACCAGTGCTTCAGGACTCACTGCCTCGCTGCACAGGGCACAGGTGGCCCTTCACGGACAGGTCTGGCGGCACGTGGAGGCTCAGAGAACACACTGCAGACAGCCCCAGTCTCAAACTCTTCCTCACACAGCCCTGACAGGCAGCAGAGGGCAGCAGGGCTCGGGCAGAGATGCTGCTGCAGAGAGAAAGCAATGAATGAATGAATGGAGAGACAGATGGTTTCCGTTTCTCCTGCTGTCAGGGCAGGCGGAGGGCCGGCGACACAGGGCACTGTGCTCAGGGACAGCTGGTAACAGCTGTGCTGGGGGATGGAGAAGCAGAGACCTCTGCAGACCTGGACTCAAATCCTAGACCCAGACCCCAAATGCAACCCTAGCCCACAAATCCAAACCCAGCCCTAGACCCCAGCCCCAGACGCCATACCCAGCCAAGGCACCCAGATCCATCCCACAACCCCAAGTCCCCAGTCCTGGCCCCAAATCCAGACCCAGCTCTAGAGCCTAGACCCGACCCCGATCCCAAAACCACACCCAGACCCTAACCTAGCACCTGCCCCCAGCCCCCCGGTATTGCCCACGGCACTGCTGCTATGCCACTGCAGAGAAGGACAGGGCTGTGGCTGCACGAGCCGGGCACACACTTCGCACGCAGGGGCGAGGAGAGGGCCCGCAGCCCGGCCAGAGGGCTGGGGCAGGAGCCAGTGATACGAGCACGGCCCTGTCGGGCTCTGGGCCGCAGCGCGGGGCTGACTGTGAGCACGACGGTCCGGCTCGGGATTTGTGCTGGGCGCGATTGCTGTGATCCCCGTCAGGGCTCACCCCAGGCCCGGGCCCGGGGTCCGCCGAGAGCTCCCCGCTGCCCTCAGCCGCGCCCCGCGCGAGCCCCGCTGAGCTGGCTCTGCGCATGCTCCGCCCCAGCAGGAGGCACGCACAGCGGGAGCCATGGCCAGCCCGCCCTCCCATTGGCTCACACGACCATCACTCAAACGACTGGGGCAGCCCCCATTGGCTGGGGTGGGAGAGCGGGAAGGCTGAAGCGGAGCTCGCGCTCTCCGTTCTCCGGGCCGAGCTCTCGCCGTGTTACGCCTTTACACATGCGCGCAACAGGGGGCGGGAAAGCGTGACCCGCGCTGCGCGGCAGCTCGCGCCCTAATTGGGTGCTAGGCGCGCGCGTGCGCTGCTCGCGCCCTCATTGGTTGTCGGGCGCGCTCGTGTCGCCGCTTGCGCCCCCATTGGCCGCCGAGGCGCGCATGCGTGCTGCCATCTGCAGTCAGATGCGCAGTAAGGCTCGGCAGGACGTAATCGGTCGCGGCGGAGGTCTGAGGGCGCGGCCGGCCGTGCGAGCCGGTTCCGCCCCCTTAACGTGCCGATCCCCGGCATACCGCTGTCTCTGGGCCGGTCCTGCCGCCGCCGCCCCGCCGGGTCCCGCTGCAGCAGCCGCTCCGCTCCGCGCGGCGGCGCCGCCGTGAGGGACCGTCTCATTGCCGATCACGTGAGCTGCGTTGCTGCGCACGTGACCGGTGGGCGGCGCATGCGCGGTGCGGCGGGGGCGGTGCAGGCGGGCGGCGCTGAGGGCGGAGGCGGCGGCGGCCGGAGCGGGGCCGGCGTGAAATGGCGGACAGGTTCTCCCGCTTCAACGAGGACAGGGATTTCCAGGTACTTCCCTCGCACCTCCCCGTGCGGCCACGGCCCCTCAGGCTGGGCTCTGCCGCCTGCCTTCCCCCCCTTCCCCCCCCGAGTGCGGCTTTGTGTGCGGGCCTGGCTTTGCGCCGCGGCGGGGGGCGGCACAGAGGGCAACACGGGGGGCTGGGGCCGGCTGTCAAGATGACCCGCGGCAGGGGAGAGTGGCCCGGGCACGGTGGGCAGCGGGCGGCGTGTTGTGACGGCGTCGGCGAGGGGCCGACCCCGCGGAGGGACCGGCGAGGGAAGACGGTGAGGGGATCAACCCTCCACCAGTGATGGGAGCGACCACCCCCCGTGAGGGGTTGGGCCCCTCCCCGGTGAGGGAACCAGCCCCGCGATGAGGGGATCACCCGCCCTGCCGGGAGGGCTCGCATCACTCCCCCCGAGACCCGCACCGCGCCGCCCGAACATCTGCCAGTGACCCCTTCTGTGTGGAAAGCACCTCTTCTCACACCCGGACCCCCCCGCCAAAGCGCAGTATTTCGACGTAATTAACGCCCCTGATGCTGTTTGAAAGGGGGTTGAAATAAACAATGGGAAAATTAACGTTGACTCATTAAGCTTGAACAATGACATGTTGTTCTCTGACTTCAGCCCGAGAGAGTCTCAGGGTTAGGAAGGATAACAAAAGGAGCGAGAGTATTGCTGCTCGAGGAGAGCAGTGGATGAGCTGTTCTATAGGTCCTTGTTTTGGGAGCTTGGCGTTGGAATGGTGCCGTTCATCCTCCCTCGGGCCTTTCACCCAAAGACCTGGGAGAGTTTTTATATTGTGGAGCTTGTGTAATTCTGTTTAATCTGGCATTAAGGTGCACTCTTGGAAACAGTCAGGACATCCAGGAGTGACTAATTTTTGTTGCTTCTAAGGGGTGCATGCTTCAAAAATTGTTACTTAACTGTTGCAGAAATACACAAGAAAATAAATGCCAGCGTGGTTGTATGCAATGTAGACATCGCCTGCTCTGAGGATGGAGGTTTGGCTCCTGCCACAGCCCCAAACATGAGCTCGTTTCCATCCTTCATTTCCTTCAATGAAGAAATGAGCCATAATTAACACTGAAATGGTCTGATTTGGCTTTGAAGTTTGTGTTTCAGGAAGTGGAACGAGCCAGATTTTGGGCTTGAAAACACATTTCTCGTAATCCTTTGGTGAGGGAGAGATGAGGAACCTAAACCAAGTCAGGTACTGTGGCTGTGCCCAGGGAATGGGTGAGCTCTGCAGTCGTGTCCACATTTGCCTTTGGGTGTCCTTGTTCCGGTCCCTTTGTGGGGAAATCCCATGAGAAGAAAAATAATTGTAGTGGCAAAACCTGTTACTGTGTCGTGGCTCTGGGCACGCAGGGGGAATGCGTGGTGATGTCAGGGAGGAAACTTGGCTCCATTACTTGATCCTGAGATCTTGGAAGCTGCTGAGTGTGCCTGGGGACAATAACTCAAGTCACAACCCTGTTCCCTCTTGACTTTAAAAAAGGGCACTGTTCTAAATTGGGATTTATCTGTGCTAAATACCAGGCTTTCCTTGTCTTTTCCATAGACTAGAGTGAAAAATAAAAAGATAGGTCTTGGTTTTGTGGAAGGGTCACTGCTCTGTTCTTCCCTACCTGAAAATATGCCAGAGAGAAGAGAGAAATTTTATTTTGTGTTAAAGCTTCCTGTGAGGGAGAAGTGGAATCGGTCCCCTGGGAAGAGCAGTTTAGAACTGGTTGAGGCTGCGGCGGACTGAAGGTGAAAACAGTGAGCTGTGGAAGAGATGATCCGAGGCGGACTGGGACAAGGTCACGCTGAATTTTGGGAGGCAAGGGCCTGTGCCCTGACAGCTGGGCAATCTAACAGTTTTTCCAAAGGGTATTGGTGGAGGAAAGCTTTTTGATGAAGAAGAAGGATAAACAAGGTTTGAAGTCACTTTCAGAGAAGACTTCTGAATTTTCTTCTCCATATTGAGACAGAGATTGCTTGAGCTGTAACATGGGTGTGGAATACAGGAAATGCTTGCTGTGCTGGGTATTTACAGGGCTGCTGTGGCCATAGGTAGAAATACACCTGCCTGTGCCTCTGTAGAAAATCCTGGTCTGCAAATATAGCAAAACCAGGAGCGTTTCTGTCAGTGTTAGAGATGCCCTTTTCACACAGTTATAGTTCTTTGGCAGGTGAATTTTCTGTCCTTGGAGCAGGTGTGACTCTAGATGCGATCCCATGTCCCTGCCAGGCTGGTGAGTCCCAGGGAGCATGGCCAGAGGGAGACAGGCTCTGAAATTACACAGCTTGGTCAGGGATGGATGCAGTGTGGGGAGGGAGGCTGTGGAGAGCTCTCAGATTTTGTTCTGGGGTGATCTATTTGTGATCTCAAAGTAAAAGGATGTGTAGCAGTTTGGAGAGAGAAACAAAAGGCCAGGAGTAAAGAGTATAGGTCAAAGAAACCTTTTAGCTGTTTGGAAGAAAGGCAGATATCTTGGGATTAGTGATGTGACTAATGGAAAAGTCACTGGACTAAAAAAAAGCGTTTCAGACTTCTCATTATTGTTATCAGCTGCCTTTCTGGAGCGGAGCTGGAAGGGGTCTGGGTTGGGAGGGTCAGTTTGGCAAGAGTGCAAGTTGAGCACAGTAGGCAGGGGAGAGCTGGCAGTGCAGGGTTAGCAGAGGTGATCCTCGGGTTTCTGAGCTTCTGATGTGCTGGAGAAAAGTGGATTAAAGGTGAGAGCTGCTGGGAGCTGTTCTTCCCTCCCCTGTGCCTGACTGAGGAAAGATCAGTGCTCTCAGCGGGGGCAGGAATGGAAATATACAGCACTACAGGACAACCAGGAAGGAAAGACCTAAGTCAGGTGAGAAGGAGAAGGTATCCATGGTCTTAAGTGCATGGAAAGGTGCTGAGGGGAGAATGGTTGTTGGGCAGAGGGATCAGCTGAGAACTGGAGAGATAAGAGGGAGTGAGGGATCTTCCCATATATGCAGCCACGGTGATGTGATGGGCATGAAGAGAGCTGCAGAGAGAGTTATGTTCCTCCCAGGGAGTTATAGGGAGCCATGTGGAAAAGAGTGGCTTGTATAAGGATGAGAAAGTCTTATCCCTAAGGATGAAGGTCATGGTGTGGAGGGAGAGGAGAAAGCTCGTATACACTGAAATTGTTGCGATTCCTCTCTGTGTTTTGATGGAAGGAACCTTGAAGCTGAGGGTGATTTGGAAGTTGAAATTGCCGAAGGAGCAGGAATGGCACTGGAGGATATCACTGCAGTGAGCCGATTAGGTAGCCCTTGGGTTTTTCCTCACAGGATTGTTCTGTTGCTGTGCTCTGTAGCTTTAGAAGCCACACTAAAGGCTTAGATCCTCTTCCCTTTTTGCTTTAAGCTCTGAAATGTTAGAGAAACTTGGAAAGCCTCTGGTTTTGAGTGTATTTTGCAGAAGCTGTACCTGAGAGCAATTCCGTAGAAAGGCCTTGAGCTGTGCTCTGCCTGTCATTGGGGGTCTTTCCCTTACCAGGCCAGCTCTGGGCTTTGTTTGGGAGCCTTGGACAAGGATATGGATTAGTGGAGGAGAAGGGATAATCCCTGACCTTCCTTTTCTGGCTTCTCTTCTAGGCTCTGCAATGGCAAGTGAAGTCTTGGGTGGCTCATCCAAATAAATCCCAACCTTTTTCCATTTTCCATCCAAGAGGGGTTATTTTTGGGTTTCTGACAAGGTTGGTTCTTGGGGTGAGGGACTGAGGAGCTTGTCTGTTGCAGGCTCTGTCACTTGTCTGTGTCACTGTCCCCTGAACTGATGGTCTTCCCTGGCAGAGACAAAGGGAACCACCATAACTTTGAGGAATTCTGAACAATAGCTGTAGGTGATGCTAAAAGAATTTTGTAGGAGCATTAATGAAAGCTATATGAAAATAGGAAACTACTGCAATAAGTAAATGTATTTTTTAGTGCTATTTTTGCATTTGCAATGATTTTTTTCTTCAGATCAGGTATGCAAGCCCAAAGAATAAATACCATGGATGTCTCTCTTGCTGAAATCCAGTGGAACTCCCACTTACTCCCAGATGTTGAGAAAATGTTTTCTTGCTGCATTTTTTCTCCTTTTCATTGTTGAAGCAGAAATATTACCAGCCATATGTGTCTATGTGTACAATAATTTCCTCTTCCTACGTACATTGCACTTACTGGCATCATTAGCCAGACGGAACACAGGCTGTTCTGTCTCTTGGTTTTTTGGTGTCGTGTGGTCTGTGCAGTGGAATAACACTTCCACTCAGCAGGGAAAACCAGGCATGGCTCTTCCTGCTGGGTGGAAGTGTGACCAGTCTGAATCTCAGCTCGGGTATTCCTGCTAATTCCAAGAAGAAAGGTGTTTTGTTTTTTTTTCTTTCCCTCCACAAAGGATTTGAAGAGCTAAGCCAGCACATCACTGTGCTTCTGGCCCTGTCTGCTTCCAGCAGGTTGAGCTGAGTGCTGCTGGCAGGGGGATTTTATGCTTTTTAATTGGCAGAATGTCAGGGATAAGTTCTGTTCCCAAGCAGCTTAGGCAGCGCTTTACTGGACAGCTGGGCCAGCAGCGAGGAGGTTTAGAATCCGTCCTTAATGAGTATGGCCATGGCTGCAGCTTCACTTCTCTTCCCAGGTGCTGCCTAAGGGAAGTGCATTTGATTTTCATGTCCTTCAGCAGGCCCAGCTGCTCGGGGCGATGTGGCACTGGGAGCTAATGCCTGTGCTCTGCGCTGCAGAGAGATAAAGAGGGTCATTTTCTCTGCCTGCCTTTACTAATTGGGAAAAGAAAAACTTAATGTGGGGGAACGAGGTTTGGAATCTGCAAAATCTGTTACGCTGAGCTTTCAACTGATCCAAGATCCTGGGGTGTGAGTTTGCCTTTGGCGGGCGTAGCTGCAAGCAGTCAAGAGGCAGCCTGTGCCTTTTCATAGAGTGTTTTCTAACTGAAGAATTAATCTGAGATTTTAGAAGATCTGTTAGAATTGTTTAGAGATCTTAATTTGTCATTTGATTTGGGTTATATTTCTGATGTGGGCCCAGCACAGGAAGAATGCAGCTCTTACCTCCCTGGCAGGACGTCCTGACCTCTCAGTTGAGCAAAGCAGGGACAGCAGAACTGTGACTGATTGTTTTTAACCTCCCTGTGTGAGCAAGAAGAGCAGGAGAAGTCTGGGGGAAAATGTGTTCTGGAGTAGATCAAGTAATATTTGTTCCAGTTTTAGAATATTGTCGTAGGGTCTGAAGTTCAGTGTGGATTTCTGGGGCTCTCACGGTGAGGTAATTTTGTATCAACCTTTCCTGTCTGGGGTGTGCCTTCCCCCAGTCTGTGTGGTCCCTTCTCTCCTCCAGTGATCTCCGAGGCTGGGTGAGTGGGAGAGGAAACACTTCATCCTTGAGTCCCAGAAGCCATTGCTGAGGTTCCTCAGCTTCTTCTGAGTCCCCCCTCTAAGGCAAAGCGTACCCCTCTAACCAGGCTCCTGCCACCCGCTGTGTGGGAATGTGGAGCTTCAGGAGTTCATCTGATAAAAAGCATTGCTGCAGTTCTAGGGCAGCACTTCCTCAATTGACAGCTTTTCTCCTACCACATGGTTTTAAACCATTCTTGCTACTTTCTCCTTTCAGGCAGCCCTCTGGGCAGTTAATTTGAGATTTTGGCCATTCACAGTTTTAAAGCCAGAAGTTAACATTAGGATGCTGGCTTTGAATATCTAGGTATTACTTAGGTTTCAGTTCCCATTGTTTGATCCACTTCTCAGTCCAGGAGTTTGTGTTTGGCTGCAGTATCTCTCCCTTGAAGACAAGTGGTGATGGGGAACATTCTCCTTTGTACGTGGTTCTGGTAGTTTAGCCATTGAAAGCTGCATTTTCTTTAATTTTTCTTCTAGATTTTCTTTATTTTCAGCTTTTAGCTGAGCTTTATGTCCTTCTCTGCTACGCCAAAGCACACATTACTACTCTTTCCTCTTACGTGAAGGCATATACAGCATTTATGCTCAATTTTAGCTTCTTCTGGGAGCCTTGATGGCTCTGAATTCTGTTGCTCTTCTCCCTTTGTGTTGTTACTGCTTTCTGCATCCTAAGTTGTCCACACTTTTGATTGGAAAACTTGCTCAGAGGAGTCTAGAGCAGACTGGTATATATATATACTGGTATATATATATACTGGTATATACTGGTGTATATATATATACTGGTATATATACCTGGTATAACATATTGAGAGAAACGTCTTTTTTACTGGTAGATAAACATCTATTTACTACTTTTTTCGTGTTTGCTGTTCCTTTGTTGCACACCCTTGGACTGTATTTTTATCCTTTCTGCCACCGTGTTGCATGGGGAGGTTTTAACTGGGATTTTTCAGCCTGCTGGGTGCAGCCCTGTGCAGTGGCTGTGTTTGTCCAGGGCTCTGTGAAAGCAGACGTGGTGTTAGGGAGTTGAAGCCGCTCTTACACGGGTCAGGTTGCTCTGTACAAACACGTCCTCATTGTTGCTCCCTCTTTGTTGGGCTGCCTGATCTGCAAACTGAGCTGGCAGGTGCTCTGTTTCTTCTGATCATTGATAACAGTATTGAATGGAGTTAGAATCCACTTGACGTGCTCCTGAGGGAGATTTTTTGTGAGATTTTGGTTTAGAAACAATTCTTTATCAAGTCAGACGCTGCAGTAAGAAAGAAAAGACAGATAATATTATGGAAGTTTGGAAGTTCATAGTGGTAAATAGATTACACCCTAAATATTACATGATTAGCACCCTATTCCACCAGGGTGATTCCTCTTTGCCTTGTACTGTCTGCTGTGGTCACACATGGGAGGGTGTGGGCATCCAGAGGGACCTGGACAGGCTGGAGAGGTTGGTCAGTGTGAACCTCACGAAGTTCAGCGAGGGCAGGTGCACAGTCCTGCACAATTGCAAGCACAAATCCAGGCTGGGGGAGAATGGATTGAAAGCAGGTCTGAGGAGAAGGGCCGGGCATTTTGTTTGATGAGAAGTTCAGTGACTCAGCCCAGGAACCAACCATGGGCAGCCGGTGAGGGGGGAATTCTGCCCTGCTCAGGTGAGACCCCGCCTGCAGAGCTGCCTCCAGCCCTGGGGTCCCCAGCATGGGAAGGACGTGGAGCTGCTGGAGCCAGTCCAGAGGAGCCCAGGGAAATGCTTCAAGGGCTGAAGCCAGGCTGGGAGAGCTGGGGGTGTTCATCTGGAGAGGAGAAACTCCAGGGAGAGCTCAGAGCCCTTCCAGGGCCTAAAAGGGCTCCAGGAGAGCTGGAGAGGGACTGGGGACAAGGGACAGAGGGACAGGACAAGGGGAAATTGCTTCCCACTGACAAAGAGCAGGGTTAGATGGGATATTGGGAAGGAATTCCTCCCTGTGAGGATGATAAGGCCCTGGTACAGGTTGCCGAGAGCAGCTGAGGCTGCCCTTGGATCTCTGGAAGTGTCCAAGGCCTGGTGGAACAGCCTGGGATAGTGAAAGGTGTCCTGTCCATTCCCTGCAGGGGATGGAACAAGATCATCTTGAGGGTCCTTCCCCACCCAACCTCTTTCATGATTCTTTGGTTGTTTGCAATTCCTGAAGCCATGAAGATGTGGGTGCTAGAAGCTGCAGCAACTCTGCATCAAGGCGCGTTAAACAGGGCAAAGAGAAAATAGGGTGTGTAGGCCAGTGCTGGCTCTTGGGTAGAGCTTGCTGAAGCACTGCAGAAGCATCCCTCGTGTGCTGGAAGAGATCCACAGCTGGTGTTGGTGCGGCAGAAGGAATCTGAAAGACATGAAATTGTTCTTGTTTGGTGCCAAAGTATGCAAAGCAGAGACCTGCCTCTGGCTCCCACTCCTTGTGTGGTACAAGCTGTTTATCTCTGAACTGTAGAACATGTTTTTATTTGGACAGCTCTAAGTGGGTATTTATATGCACGTTTTCCTGGTTTAAACCTCTTGACCTGTGACTAGTCTTGAATGTGTTCTGCTGAGTGAGTTTTCAGTGTTTTTGGACTTAGCAAAAACAGTTTTGTCAAAATTAGTTTTTAGTTTGGTAAACAAAAGGTGCCATCAACTTCTCAATGTGCAGTTCCAAGGTGCTGCTTTCAAACCTTGCCAATTTAAATTCATCTCCAGTCTCAAGTGATTGCTTTTGTTGTATTGACTTGAGAGGATTTTCCTGTTAAGTACTCTCAGAATAATTGATGTGTGTGTCTGCTGAAAATGAGGTTTTGCTGCAGCTTTCCCAAGATGTTGACTGTAAATATTCAGCTGTTTCTGGGGGTGTGCAGATGTGCCATGTCCGTACTTCCCACTTGTATTGCAGGGAAAGGTCTGGGAAAGCGATTCCTATCGTGTGGAGGGCGGTGAGAACGTGTTGTTTGGGAATGCTTCACCTCTGTGTTGCTAGGAAAGAATCTGTGGGGTTTTTTATGTCTTTACAGACACTACAGGGAACAACAGGAAAAAGGATGATTTTGTTCTGGGAAGCATTAACAAAGGCTTTTCAGGTGCCAATACAAAGGTGCTTTTGTATTGCTTTTTATAGCTTTGAGAACCCGTGTGTCCTTTAAAATTATCCAAGAAAGTTTCCAGGACTGGATGGAGCAATCTCCTAGGTGCGTGTTGATCTTAAAAATATATTTTTTTCTGGGTGTATAATGAATATTCAAAAAACACTGTAAGCTGCACTTTCCTGGAGTTGTTTTTGAGTTCTTTGGTGGGTGGATTTCTAAACATCAACATGGTTGTCTGCATCAATTACATTTTGGAGCCCTTCCATGGTATAGAGTCATCAGGCCCTGCCGAGCTGCAAAGGGCAGCATGAATTACTGCTGTGATCTGCAGTCAGCGTGCGTAGGGAGGTGTGGATCTTGCAGAGGTATTAGAAACCCGCTACATTTTGATTGTGTGTAATAAACACAACGATCAGTCATGGGGAGCTGCATTTGGGTTTAACACCTTCCTTCCCCCACTGGTCTTGGCTGAAGCTCAGAGTGAGGTCCGTAGTGATGTTGCTGATAGAGCCCCACAAATAAATCAGAGCACTGCAGACCTTGGCACTTGTACCTCTCGTATCTCATCCATGCCTGGAATGAGTTTTTATCCTGCCTGTTCCACACGTGCCACTGCAGCTGCAGGGGTACCTCACCCTCGGGCCACGTGCAGAGAAGTGAAACCAGCATGTCTGGAAACAGCTGCCCGAGCTGGAAAGGTTTGTCAAAAGAGAGCTAAATAGGAAATGAGATGAGTGTCACTGGTGGTTTGCTGAAATTCCTGGTCTTTGGGTCAGGCAAGAGGCTGGTGATCCGTGAGGGCTTAGCAGAGTGATTCCTGAGCCTCTTGGTGGCTGCTGGTGTTGGACAGGCAGCATTCACCCAGCTGTCCTGGATATGGGATGTTTGCAAGAGTGCTTGGAGTCAGCTTTGGGAAAAGTGGATGGATGTGAGGGTGCCTTATCCGTCTAAAGATTTTGTAGCTGCTCCATCTCTTTTAAATAAGAACATTTCAATTTTAGCAGGATATTTGCTTCTGGAATCAGAGGGGTTTATTCCCTGCTCCATGGGAGTGCTGTGTGCATGCAGGGAGGGAGGATTTGGCAAAATGGCATTTGCTCCCTTGTGCTCAGATGCTGCTCCAGTTCCCTGTGCTCAGACCTTGCATCTGCGCTGACCCGTCCCAGGAGGGCTGCAGGAAATGTCAGCTGTGCTTCCCAGCCGCGGGAGCAAAACATTCCGGGATCTGCAGCTCACACGGCCTGCCCTGGCTTTATCCACACTACAAAATGGCCTTCTTATGGGGGACTCATTTCTCTTTTGGATATTCCTGTGTCTCAGCTGCTGTTCTTAGCCTAATGCCTTCAGGGCTTTGGGAGTGGGCTTGGTTAAATGCTTTCAAGTGATACTCGTGGGTAACAACCCTCAATTTTATGGCTTGACGTAATATTTTTGGAGTTTAAGATTTATTGATTGAATTGACGGATAAACAGAATATGAAGAAGAGGTGCCGATTTGCTTTAGTGTTTTAAAATTCCATTTTCTAAGGTAAATGAAGTATAAATGTGATTTTTTTGATTCTTTTTCTGGTACTCTTCTAGCGTAAAACTAATTTTTGAATATCTAAGGAGCACACTGCATTCTTTTCAAGTGCAGTTAAGCAGTCATGATCATGCTGTGCTCTTTTCCAGTGCATTTAAGAAATAATAACAGTGAGTATAGTAAGACTTTTCTACAAAATTGCTTTCTTTAGGTTGTTATTGGCAGAGTCTCACAAAGCAGCATTTCTGAGTGCCTTCCTGAGCCAGTCCTGAAACCCAGTAGGGACGTAAATAGATTGTTTCTGCGGTGACGTCTCAGCAGCTGCATTCTGCCCATTCCCTCCGCAGCCGTCCCTGCTTTAATGCTCCCAGGCAGAGCCGCAGGGTTTTATGCCAGAATCTTTTCCTATTTTGTTTCGTTCACAGCGTGGAAGGCATTGTCCCTCTGCTTGGAGCAGGCAGCGTTTTCCAATCCTAGGCTCTTGATATCTGATTTGTGGTGGGCTTATAACTCACCTTATCCTCTCTAGTGTTAATAACACCAGGCTGGTGTGGCAGGGCTCTGCTGGGGCAGGAGCCCAAGGACAGCTGAGTGGAGGCGTCCTGAAAGGAACCCCAGGTTCCATTGTCCTGCTCCTTTGTCCTGCTCCCGGCTCCGTGTGAGCTCTGTGTCCCCAGCTCCGGCCCAGCTGCTGGGCTGGAGGCTGCCACATTTTCTTTGGGAATAATACATGGATAACTTAGGGCTGTTCATCAAAGAAACCACTCATTCCCATCAGGCATGGGCGCTATGTGGAATGTGTTCTGTGTGGTGACATCTTAATATGCTCTGTGCTCGGGCGGATTGCATAGGGCAGTCCAGTAATTAATATCCAGGGAGGTCTAATGGGCCTAAAGCAGTTGAAGTGACTCATCCTTATTTTGTCATTGTGTTGGTGGTGCTTTAGGTGACTTAGAAATTCATGCATGACCCAGCTCTAGTTTTGGATACACCCTTTGGGGTATGAGAGAGAAGGAGAGAGTGTATTTTCTTCTGCTTGTCATTGTGAAGGTGCTTTTATAGGGTTCCCCCCTCAGTGATTTCTGTGTGTCCTGTGGGCTTTGTGGTAACTCACCTTCCTGAAGAGGGACTTTGTGTAGAGGAGGGAGTGAATTCTGTGGTACTAAACTGTGATAAATGGGCTTTAATCAGCAATTCATTTCACTTGTATTGAGTGATTTATTGGCAACAGTTCTTGCCACTGAGGATTTTGGGATGAAAGTGTAATTAAGTTCTTAAATTTTTTTTATTTATGCTGACTGGGTTTGGTTTCACTGCCACAATGTTTGGGACCTTGTAAGTAGGAAAGAAGCAGCAATGCTCTTCCCCTGAGCTATTAACTTGAATTGTCTCAGGAAATGCAGTAACTCTACTGGCTGTGATCTGGGACAAAATGGCATTTGTTAGCCCAGGGCTCTGAAGTATTTACAGTCCAAAAAGTCCGACAAGAGTTGAAATCCTGCATGGAGACAGCTTTTGTTGGTTGATTTTTCAAATGCCATTTTCAGTGTGTGAGGGCTCTAAGAAGGTTTGGCCAAGAGCTTCGAGCAAAGATCAGACAATGGGAAAGTGGAGGAGAGAGCAGTGAACATGTGACTGTGAGTAACCAGAGTGGGTAGAGAGCCAAAGTTCAGATGATATTACACAAAAATTACAGGGCATAAACATGTTGGCTCCTGGAGATGAATCCACAAGGAAGCCAAGTGGTGTGTGGTGTGTAATGGGGAGTGTTTGCATGCTGGAGGCTTGTCGTTGCTTCTCATGAATTAGGAAAATATATTGAATTTCAGTGTGGTTGTAGGGAAGTACCAGTGTCAGAGCACTTGATGTAGCACAAAGTGAGAGCAGTAAATGCTGCTTACATGGAGGCCTCTCATCTTACTTGCTCTGCTGTTCCAGGGTGGATGGAGAAGTGTTTGTGAGAAAGGGACAGCGCAACACATCTTGTTTCACAAAGCGGAAGTGAGAGACCCTGATACAAGCAGCTGTAAAATGGAGGGGCAGAGGATGAGGGGGAGGAGGGTGCTGCAGTCAGCCCCAGAATCCTTGTCCACAGGAGCAGGTGGAAGATTTGCCATTAACTCCCAGGGCTGGGAATTTATTGAATCACTGTAACAGTCATACAGGAAGAGGGTTTGGGAATAAGTTTTGAGTAGTGCTGGGTTTAATGCAGATGTTATTTCATGTCCTAGTATCAATGGGGTTGAATCCAAGGGATTGAATGCTTCTTTTCACATAAAGGTTTCCTCCGAAGTGGGAAGCATCCCTCAAGTCTGCAGAAGACACACTTCAAAATCATACTGAAAAGCGGTCAGTGCTTGGGGTTTGTGTTTGCCAGAAATGTATTCTCAACAGATCCAGCATTTAGAGTTTAATTATTGGATTTAAGTATAAAGTATTTTGTGTTCTTCTGATTCATTGTCTTAAGGTACAGCAAAACAGAAATGTTTTATGGTGCATTCGATGCACCAGGTTGTAGGATTGGAAAAGAGGGAAACATGGAATTCCTCCCAACTTGTTCCTTAGCCAGTTCTAGTGATGAAGAAGCAAAGGGACAGACTGTGCTGCCTCCAGCTCCAAAAGGCCTGGGATCACCATAAAGGCAAGCAGTATTGTTGTGGCCATAGCCACTGAAGTGTTTTTCTCTTACCTGATTTAACATCACAGCCTGAACCCCCATAAATCCAGCCTCACAATAACCATTGGATTGTTTGCTTGCCTTTTTCCAGGATGAGCTGCTTTATGGTGAAAGGGAATTTTTCCTTTATAATTTATTCTAAGTATTGATAAATAAAGAGCAGTCTTCATGATGAGTATTGATTTCAGCTCAGTTTGGACACTTTATTTTGAAGCCTTGAATTTCCAAGCCTAGAACACCCTCCTGATCCAGGAGCTGGCTGGCAGCATTCCTATGGGGCCTCTTGCCTGTGCTCTATGGCTTTTTTTTTGCCCAGGACTTCCAGCTGACAGGCAGCACCTGCCTCTCTGGGAAGCTCCACTTTTAGTATTGCAGCTGTTTGGACCAGGAACAAGTAGAGATAAAGCACATAATAAATCCCAAAGAATATGAATATATAAAACAACCCCCAAAACACATGGAGTGGGTAGTGGTGGGTTCACCAGAATTTAGAGATAAAGGCTTTGTTTGCTCTTTGATTCTCTGGCCGTGGCACAGGGAGTGCTCAGCCTTTTGCATAGTTTTAGGTAGGAGATGTTTGAAGCATCGAAAAAGTGACTTGTGAAGCCTTAGAGCAGCAAGGCGTGCTGCCCTCGAACCGGGATTGACCCTTGCCTCGGTAAAAACAGCTTTCAGTGCCTTGGCAGGCAGCCCACCAGAGGAGCTGGCAGGAGTATTTAGCTGTTCCAGGTAATTTAGTGGTGTGTGCTGAGCTACCTGCAGGCAGCAGGTGAAAGGAGGTGCAGGGATGTGTCTGGGTTCGTGCTGGGAGGATTTCAACTGTTGGTTAACTGAACATTATGTGGGTTTAATGTTTTAATAGATGAAGTTTAGCAATGTGTTTTTGCCCATGTTGGCAGCATGTGCACTCCTGGCTGCTCTGGTTCTCTTGTGCACTATTTTTTGGGAGTCTGGCCTGTCCCCCAACCACTGAGGCAAGGTTTTGGTGTGGGCTGCTGAATACCTCACACACAAAGTCTGTGCATCCACCCCGTGCTGTCTCTGAGTGTTGTTAGCCTTCCAAAGCAGCTCAGTGACTGCTTGTGCATAGTAAGTTTGCCTTCAGCTTGCTCTCCTTGAAGGCTGTCCAAAAAAAAAAGAGTGGGAGTGGATTGCTGCCTGCAGATTAAATCCCAGATTTGCTCTGGACAGGCCATGGGAAAGACAATGCCCAGCAGCAGAGCATGGACGGGGTGAATTTACCGCCAGGGCCTGCAGATGATGTATGGGCTGGAAGTTGGGGCACCAGCATCAAAGCACCTTCTCTTGGCACCAGTTTTAGTCAAGATGTTCTCTTGCATATTTGTGTTTCTGCATAGGAACACTCCTTCCAGAGGATTTTTGGAGGCTGGTGCCTAGTTTGTAATATTCCAACCGTCAGTCTGTTACAACTGCAGTTTGCTCTTTCGCGTGCTGGCTTCCATTAAAATTCTTGTAGAAGGAAACATTGGTATTGGTGGAACATGTTTCTCTTGGCAGCAGTGCTGCATGTTCCTGCTCCAAGGGATTGTGGAGCTGGGATGCAAATAGAACCTACCAGGGGTTTGGTGTGCGCAGAGCAGCCAGAGGTTCCAGTGGCACTGCAGGGCCTGACGGAGGCGTGGCACTGAGCTGGGCCTGGGAGTGGAGGAGAGCCCACTGAAACCACCCCCTTCAGTGGCTTTTGGTCTCATCCCAGCTGCAGGAATCTCACTTCTTTTGCTTCAAAATTTGCAGCTGGGAAGTCCGAGTCTTTCCTTTCCAGGTCTGTGCTAGTGGCAGTGAATGTTTTACATCATGGACCTATTAAACAGCCAAAAATGGTTCACCATGTTTGAAATCTCAGGAATTTGAGGTTTCAGAAACCTCAAATTATGGGAGAGCTGCAGTGGAGGTGTTTGTTTTTCCTGAAATGGCCCTTCACTGGTGTGTTCCAGCACCAGCATTTGTTCTGGAGAACAGAGATTGCTATTCCTTCCTAGCTCAGGAGTCTGCATTCTCAGTATCCACTCAAAAATGTGGGAAGATGCAATTTTTCCAAGGGGGATGGTGGTCAGCTGGCAGGGGGCCTGCTTCAGGTCGGGACTAAAGGTGTGTTGCGGGATCACTTTCATGGACAGATCGCTGTTGAGATTTGTGGGAAGGGCTGCTCCACACCATGGACCAACGCTGGGCACAGGGACAGTTTCTTTCAGTACCACTGTGGGGTTTTGTTGGCTTAAGGTGTATGAAATCATGTGTGTCCCTCAAGCAAATTCCTGGTTCAGAGAAAGCCTTCTAGTGGTGGGGACATCCATTCCTGCTGCTCCTTGTCATGTGTGGTTTCCATGCTGACACTGGTGCTTATGCGCAGTGTTTTCATAGACTTTCTAGAGAAAAAAATCCAGAAGTGTTGTCGTTGTAAATGTTTGGGATTTTGCCAACTTTGTTTGTCATCAAATTGACTTAGTTTTTAGGGGCTTTTTTGTCCTTATAGCTGATACACCGAATTGAGCCTGTGTTTAATAAGTTCATTTGCTAGCAGAATTATATGAAATACAACTTCTAACCAAACCTGTCTGGACACTAACCTGTCGGAAGTGTGTGCTGTGCTGCGGAGCTGACCCTGGTTTTCTCTTGCAGGGCAATCACTTTGATCAGTATGAAGAGGGGCACCTGGAGATAGAGCAGGCGTCTCTAGACAAGCCCATCGAATCGGTAAGGCCCCCCCTGATCAGCAGCGTTCTCCCCGGAGTTAGGCCGTGCTCGGATGGTCCTTGATGTGAATGCAGTCAAACCTGATAGCAGTGAGGGGTAACTGGTGGTAAACTGCATGCTGACCTTAAGTGGGCCTGGGGTTTAATCTTGAAGTAGTCTTAAAACTAAAACCTGAAATTTGAGTCCAACATGATATTTCAGGAATTGTTTAAAATAATACGTTCGTTCATAGATCTTGAAGTTTTTATACTTTTCTTTGAAGAATCAGTTTAATTTTAATGTGAACCTGATGGAATAGTGTAGTAAAATAAAATTTGATCCTTTTTAGTTTATATTTTTGGAAAAGTCCCGGTGTGTTTAAGGTGTTAGAATGACACCTGGCAGTTATGGAGAGAGGGATCAGTGTTAGTCCAGCAGCCCTTTGCCATGGGGCTGAAACTGCCCTGAGCCTTTCTCTAAAGTTGCTTAACCTTAAGTTAGGTGTGAAGACTCCTGCTGTAAGATGGGGAAAAAGTAGGTTTTGTTAAGTTTTAATTTTTTAAGCTTTTTGGAGCTTTTTAATTTTTCACTTTGCAAAGCATTCTTCTGGTGGTTTTAGGCACAACAGCTTGTTCAGCCTAAACTGGACCCACGTTTGGCATTTAGCTTCAGCTAAGTTTCATTTGCAGTTTCCTTCAGAAACAAGAAAACTTGTAGTGAATAATCAAGGGACACTTAGTGGTGTTCTGATTAAGTCTAGATTTTTGTTAAGAAAGCACTTGTTAAGTGTTTCTCTTGCCTGTTAATTGAAGTTAAAGTTTCTCCACCGTAGCCCCTAGAAGAGCCAGTGTTAGCCAAAGCCCACTATATATTTTTGTTGGTGTGTAGGTTGGTGTTGTGTGTGTTTGTGTGCGTGTTAGATGTTTACCAAAAATTTACACAACTTGGGGTGTTCGACATTTTTCTTCCGCAGCAGTTGGCCCATATTAGCTAAGCAGCCATGATCTGGTTTGTATTGCACGGTCTGCCTTTTTTAATTTCTTCTCTAGGGTTTCCTTTCCCCTTCTTATTTCTGTTCTTCTGGTCCAGTGAACACTGCATATAGTACCTACTGTCTTAATGTGCTGGCATGATGCTAGATTTAGGCATGGCAGTAATTGATGACGCATGAGATAATGCTGCAGAGATGGGAATTGGTATTCACTGTTCTCCTGAATACTTCAGTCTTACCTTGGGACATGGGGATTTGAATTAAAATGCCAAGCTGAATGGAAATATCATGGGAAATATGTGTTGGTAGCCTACTCTGGGCCACACTGGAAATTAGCATTTCAAAATCATTCAAATGCTGCTTAGGAACCAGACTGGTTACCTGATTTCCAAAAGTGCTTTCCCAAAGAGAGGCCTAGGAGAGGTCACAGATTACAGCTCTGGTGTTCCAGAGGGAATGATGCCTATAGAAGTGTGTAAAGCATGAGCAGGTACCCTGGGCCCACATGGGCTCACTGTGCAGCTCTCATCGTCCACAGGAGTAATGCTTTGTGCAGTTTGATTAATGATGAACTGCAGCAGAAAAAACAAATTAAATTATGGCTTTAATATTTTATTCATGTATGTCTCTCACCGTCCAAATGTCAGGACATTTTTAATCTTTACAACTCCTTGGTAGGTACAGTTCAACCTAATTGAAAACCGTTGGATGAAGAGGACAAGAAAATGGCTTATTTTGGGAGGAGAAAGAGTTAAAACCGCAAATTGTTCTTTAAAATCAAGTTTGTTCCACTCTTCTTTTGTCTGAAATAAGTGAATCACAGAATCATTAAGGCTGGAAAAACCCTTTAAGCAAACTGAGTCCAGCCAATCCTATAGCACTGCCAAGGCCACCCCTAACCCGTGTCCCCAAATGCCACATCCCCATGGCCTGTGGACCTTTTAGGGATGGTGACTCCAGCACTTCCCAGGGCAGCCACGCCAGTGTCCATCCCAGGATTTCAGAGCTGTGGCTGCTGCACAGGGTGGGGTTTTGGCACCTGAACAAGTGTAGTGTCAGAAACAAACTAGTTGCTTCTGAGGTTTCACGTCGTCTTTGTAAAAATACATTGTTGATTCTTAAATTCCCCATCTGCGAAGCAGGAATTACTTTGTTGTGTTTCCTGACACCTGTGGAGGTGATTTTGCTTCCACACTATTAATAAGTGTGCTCTTTGAATTGGCAAATTGCACACATTAGCAGAAGGGACAGTTTCCTTGGCAGAATTCAGTGGGAAACCTCTCCTGCAAGATATTTCACCAGGAAAGGAGTGTTCATTCTGCTTTTTCGGCTTTTTTTCCCCTTCTAATTTATGTTGTTTGCTCACCCAGAACCAAAATTGACAGGGAAGAGGGAAAGGCAAATCTATGTTTTAGAACTACCACGCTTCTAAGTATTTTCAATATTAACAAATTGGGTTTTGATCCTTAACCAGTTCTCTGTTAGCAATCCAACTGGCCTTCTCCAAGGAATCTGCTCAGAGTCATGAGTGAGCCTGTGCTTCATGGTATGGAAGCAGTTTGGGTGATGAGCATCCTGTGTTTATAACCGTGGCAGATCAAAGCGCTTCCCAGTTAAAATGTCATTCTTCAGAGCAAAGAGTGAATCAGGTGTATTCTCATAAATGTGCTCCTTGCAGCTTCCCACATCTTAGTGACAGGAAGGGGCTCCAAGGCCTGCGGGTGTTGGGGGTGGAGGGAGGGTTTCCTGTGCCGTGTCCCTGTGCCAGTCCCCACTGATGGGAGCGACATCCATCTCTGCAGCATTATCTGTTGAGAGGTGCTGACTGTACTGCTACAGCATGCAACTCAAAGGTGGCTGGAAAAATAGGTTTGGGAGTCTACAGATCATTACAATGTTGAAACGTGTCCTCAATTAGCCTACTGGTGTTGTTGTTCCTGTGGAAATCCTGCTGTGTGCAGCTTGTTTAGGCCAAAGATGTTTGGACTGAAACATGCGACTCTAACCAGAGTACATTTATGGAAAACAGAGCTGCCAGAAGCTAGGGATGGACGTGGCCTGAACGAGTGCCAGCTGTTTTCCATTACTAAATTGAAGAAAGTATTTCATATCAATGGACTCTTCAGACTACAAATACTGATATTTTTTTTTCCCCCCACAAGTAACATTTTTTCTTGTTGTGCTTTGAAAGATGCTGCACTTAGAGTGGCTGTTTATGTCAGTGCAATCACTGATGTCCTTGAAAAATCAGAGCACTTCACCCTTTTTTCTAAATTCAAGAAGCTGCATGCATTTGTTTTGGGGCATTTTGAGTGCACTGAGTTCAGGTACTTGAACGGGAAGTCACAAATTATTGCAGCTTTAATAGAATCCAGATTTTCTTCACATTAATTCCTTATCTCTACTTGTTTATTGAGTCTCTTTGCTGTCAATTCCTGGTTTTCCTCATCCCAGCAGTGCAGATGGAGTAGGAGACAGCGATAGACCCTTAGAGCCCCCAAGGAGCAGCCCTGGCCCCGTGCAGGCAGTGTCAGGGATCGACCCACGCCGTCACCGCTGCAGGTTGGAGGCCAGACTGGGAATCACCCACTTATCCTGGAGCTTGTTAGTTTGTCCTTGTCCTGACTAACAAATGTCCTTTTCCCCTCTCTCTAATGCTGCTCGGTGCCACGAGGAGCACTTTAAGCCCTGCATCAGGCTGCGCTCGGTGGTGCTTTGACACCAGGGGCTGTCGCCGCCTGGCCGAGCCGGAGCTGGAGCTGGGGTTGTGGCACTGGAAATCTGTATGGATCTGTGGACTCCACTAGTTCCAAAGTGTCATTTGATGAGGCTGCTGATTTGACATTTAGCAGCAGCCATATGTGGACAGCGCTATAAATAATGTGCTTCTGGAAGCTGAATGGTGTAGCATTACTATTTGGCTTTTCTCTCTGGTCTTCATTGTGTCATCTGTAGTGAGCTCTAGGTTTTGTTTTGGGAATCTTTTCAACCTCTTGTTTGCATGGGTTCACCCAGTAGCATCTGATCCTTGCTTATAGATTCCTCCATACACAGTCAGCACAGTTTACAATTCACTCAAGAGAGGAATGGTTCCTGCCCATGCCGGGATGAGCGGATGGGATTGTGGGGATCTCATGGAAAACCCGTGCTAGGCAGAACTGGTGGTGTGGGTTACGTCCCACAGGCATCATCAAACCTTGGGCTTCTTCTACCTATCTTTTAATTATAAGAAATTCTTCTTTTCTATTGCCCAGGACCTTTTATCAGAAATTTGGGCTGGGGATATCCTGCTCAGAAATCACTGATCCCCATGGAAAGCAAACAAGGGCATCTTGTTAGGGCGCACGATGGGGAACTGGGGAGGCCAGTTAGAGCTGGTGGAGCCTGGTCACTTAGGATGAGGATTTTCCAAAGCAGCTTACCCAGCTCTGTGAAGGTCTAGTGCACCCAAGGCCTTGCGTTTCCTACACCTTGGGAAAAGTTCTGCTTTGTCATCAGAGCAGAGCTCTCCATCAGGGCTGCCCAACTCCAGAGCTGGCGTTGTCCCACCCGGAGCTGCTGAGCCCTTCTCTCTGCCTGGAACGTCCCACAGCCTGTGCCCAAATGGTCCAGGACAGCTCCCTTGCTCACCCAGCCACCTTTTGGGAGACTTATTTTGGCTGCCTCAGTAATTTTTATTGTGGCTGTATCACAAGGAGCTCCCAAATAGCAGAGGAAGAAAGTGAGGAGACTCATGCCAGCCCTCTGCTGAGAAATGAGGGGTGTCCTCCTAGGGCTGTGGTGTTTCTCTGGGTCACTGCAGCTCTTCTGTAGGAAAACTGCTGCAGTGTGAGGATAGTCTGTTCAAAAGGAATGACAGCTCTTGACATGGGCAGGAAGCTTGCTGTGAAAAGCCCCATCTCTTCTATATGAAAGTAGCTGTACTTCTACAGAACTTTCACTTAAAAATGCACTTAAAAAAAATGCTGTCAGCTGTTGCAACATTTGTTGTCCCATGTCACATTTTGGTCCCAGTGTACCTGGTTACTCCCTAGACTCTGCAGACAGGCTCTCATGTGGGATCAAGCAAGCCTGGCCTTCCATAATTTAATTTTTTAGGGCAGCATTTGCACTGAAGAGCAGTTCTGTCAGTCTGCCTCCATCAGAGGTCTGGGTTAGCCATTGAAAATGGAGGGAGGAGCTGAACATGGCCAGAAAGGAGCAAAGTGATGGCCAGGTCCCAATTCAAAAGCTAATTTTAAATTATTAGCGTTGTTCTTCCTATTCAGTGCAACAGAAGATGCTCCATTTCAGTTGAGTGGGATCTAAAATTAGGGAGCAGTTCCACCACATAAACAAACAAATGGAAAAGTTTGTGGGGAGACAACTCCTTCCTGGGAACTGAGACAGGGCAGCATTCAGGCATAATTCCAATTTATGTCAAACAATTCGGGACCATCCTCTTGAGTGGGTCTGTAAAAGTGGTGCTAATGTGTATAACCTTTCTAAATTTTCTTTTTCCCTTTAACATTTGTTTCCCCTTCACTGTCAGTCACAACACACCGCTCTTGAATCTCCCAGCTGGTCTTGACTTGTTGAATTTATTTTATGCTTTCACTCTTCTTTAATAAATACATTACTTGCAAGCAGTGAATTGAAAACAAAGCAAAAGAAAAAAAAAACTACCATTAGTGATTGGACAGTTTCTTACTTTGTGTTACATTTAACTGTTCTTTTGACAGCCCAGTTTTTAAAGCCAGGTTCGTATGGAAATGCTTTCACTCCACTTGCACTGCTTTTGGAATAGCGTTCTGCTTCATCTGTCTTTATTTTAGTGCATTCATAACACACACAGTCAGCACAATGTCTCATCTCCACTTGGCCAAGACTGCAAAGTACTCCTTGTCCTTTGAATTTTTTTTTTTATTATTTTTTTTCTTTTTGTTTTCCCTTTCTTTTTTTCTTTTTGGAAAACGCAGCCATTTTTGTCAGCGGCGGCTTTTAGATTCAATGATCCTTTGTCAGGGTAGGGCAATTAGTGCCTTACCCCAAACACATCCCAAGCTGCAGCCCCTCTGTGCCAGGATGGGGCACTCTGTGGCCATTGGGCTTGGTGTTCCTGCAGGTAAGTTCTCCTCTCTTCCCAACAGCCAGCCTTCTCCATGGTGCTTGTGGTGGGGATCCATCCTTGGTTGGTTTGGTTTTGGTTTTTTTGGTCATTTAATCTTTTATCTCCAGAAGTTTCCTTATGTCTCCTGGTTTATTTTTTTTTTTTCCATGTAGCCCTAATTACGTCCTGGGGCAGAGTTGGTAGTGTGGGAAAAAATGTACATTATTCCTTGGGAGATACAGGAATAGAGAATGTCTGACGTTACAAAAAATCCAAAAATTGCACTTGATAACATCTTTTTGAGGAAAAAGGTATCCATGCAGCCAATATCTTTGGGAAGGTTGTGCCTTTTAAGCTGATTCACCAAAGCTGTGTGAACCCTGTGGTCATTTTCTTCACTGTGGAGTGACAAAACATACTCTGGTTTCTGTAGATGACTGTTATTTAATTAAAGAAACCTGCAGCATATAGATATATTTATTTTTTAGGATTCCATGTACCACTCAGTATAACATCCTGTTTATAATTCAGGATATTTCTGTGATACCTCTGGTTGTGGTTTGCCTAATGATAATTAATAATCAGCAAGTTCATATCTGATTTTGATTTTTATTTTTTTGTGATTAGAAGGTGAACATGGCCCCAGCAAGAGTCCTACTCTGAGGAGCTGGTCACTGCTTGTAACTGGGTGAACTGGTCACTGAGGGCGAGCTGGCAGATTGAGATGGTTCGAGGGTGCTGTGAGTGCTCTGCTCTTTGTCTGGGGGCAGAAACCTTGCATAAAACACAACAATTTCCACACTGAGCCCTGCTCAGCCCCATTGCCAAAAGCTGACACTTAATTGCTGCGTCAGTACTTTTCCAGTTATTCCAAAATAGCTTTTTTTTTTCCTTTTTCTTTTTTTCTTTTTTTTTTTAGGAAGATGAGACATTATGCTTATTGTTTCCCCTACATGCACTAATGGTTCCTTGCTGTTAACTTATTGCTAGGCCTGTTTCATTCTAACATCTTAGTATTTTTGTTAGTTTACATGTGAAATGCATCACCCAGTCTGTGCTTGAGCTCATTTTATTTAATTGATTTTTTTTTTTTTTTTTTTGGTTTTACTAACCTCACTGTTTTTTCAGTTTAATATTGGCTGCATGCTAGTTTATATATATATATATACATATATTAAAAAAACCCAATCAAGTCTAGCCTGGATTTTGCTCTGATTGTGTTTTGGTTTCTAGTGGTGGGGCAGTCTTGCACTTACAACTTACTCAGTATTGTAAAAAGCCTGACACACAAACAAAATGACTAAACACATTGTAGATTTTCTTTTCAAAAAAAAAAAATCTTAAGTGGTGCTGTCTAGGTGATGGATATGATTGTATAAATAGCTTGATTTTATGCTTTTTACTGTCAATTTTTATTGGTACACTTTATTTCCTCCCACATTGCTTTTATTTTTATTATTTTTTAATTTCTTTTAAACGTGATGCACAAAAGTTGCCCAGCACACCATCAGAAAGTGGCCGTCCCCAATACCCATCCCCCTGGAAAAATTCTAGCCAGCAATTTTTGACATTTGTCTTCCCTTTCTTGGGCATATATTGCCTTTTCAGTAGCATTTTTTTGCATGCATATATATGTAGAAAAATCTCTTGCTCATCACATGTTTAAATGTCAGCGGGAAGGGAAGAATATATTATTGGAATATTTTTGGTTTGTTTTCTCTGTTCTGTCTGTCAGGATAATATTGGACACCGCTTACTCCAGAAACATGGGTGGAAGCTGGGCCAGGGATTGGGAAAGTCACTGCAGGGTAAGTCCAGTCCCTTGTGTCTGAAACCTTCAACTCCAGCCTCGGTCTTTAACAAAGTTATTTCTGCTTTTTGTTCCTAGACTAGATTTTCTTTCCATTGTTAATATATCCAAACGAATGCACTGTTGAGTTTCGTATTTGGCAGTTTGCAAGTGGAGGCTGCTGCCTCACTTGTTGGTACAGGTTAGAGCTCTGTGTGTGGTGGACGTGTGAGAGTCAATGTGGAGGGAGGAAAATTCACTTTCCACACTGACAGGGAGCGGTGCAGCTTCCAACTGCGCTGATGTTTTGGTGTTAAAAGAATTAAAGATCGGAGGTGGTTCCCATGATGTGTCAGTGCTCACCGGGGTCAGAAGCCTTTAGAAAGCCCACTGAAGATGGAAGGTGGTGGCAGACGTTCTCTGGATGGGAGAGGCTCGCTCCTGGTTTCTCCACAGGACTGTCACAGGTTGGACTTACACCTGTTCCCAGCAGTTTATCAGGGATTAGCAAATCTCACTGGGACACCAAAGTGCTGGTTTAACCAGCACACACCAGACCTTGCTGTCTTGAACTGAAATTCTTCCTGTGACGCTAAACCCCATTTCGGTAGAAACCTGTGGGAGGGTTTGAAGCTCAGGTGTGCCCTGAGCCCCTCGATAACTCACTCATGTTCCCATGTCCGTAGTCTGAAGACCTGGGAGCTTGTGGAATGCATCTTCCATGAGTGAGCGTGTTAGAGATGGGGTTATCTGTGCTGTGGAGGACTGTGCAGAGGTAACAAGTTCTCCAAACTCTGGGAATGCTTACTAATCTCGGACTAAAGCTCTCTGACTTCTCAGGCAGGACTGCCTTGCTGGTTAATGCTTCTGGCTTCCTCTAACATGGTTTCATTGGAGTTCTCTGGGTGATGCATGGTGCTCTCCAGTCCTCTCATGTCCCTGCTGGGCAAGACCTCAGGTGGGGTTGTAGCTGTCACCTCTAGGCCTTTCCTTTGGCATGTGGGGTGTGCATCACGGGATGGAACTTCGTGTGGTCTCTCTTTTGAATGCCCTCTATTGCTCTGGGTGTCACCAGTATGGAAACACAGAGACTTGAAAGAAGGAAAAGCCTTGTCCCAGCCCTGGGTGGATCCCAAGGCACAGCCCAAGGGCCCTGCAGGCTCAGATGTGATGGAGTGAACATGGACTGTGGGACTTGGGCAGGGGGCAGTGATGTCACCATGTCTCATGGGCTGAGCAGGAATTTGCACTTTAAGCTTGTCCAGATTTAGATGTTCCCACTGTGCCTCTCGCTGTGCTGGAGCTGTTCTGCATCTCTCACATGTCACTGGAGCTCTGCTGATTGGGACTGTGTGGAAGTTACAGGCAAATTGTGGGTGTGGGCTCTGAGGGTTTTCCTGTGCCTCCTGCATGGTCCCAGGAACACAGGAGAGAAAATAACCCACCCAGTTTAACCCAGTTCAGTGCTGAAGCCTTCCTAATGTAGGCTTTGGAACACTTGCAGGAATTTCAGCCCTTTAGGCAGTCCACCTGCCAGCCAACTTCTCCAGAGGTCTGGGCAGGCAGAGGGTGTGGAAGGGAGGCTGCTGCTGCTCCACCTTTTCTCTTCTCAGTTCTCAGGGGACAGAGCCTGTGCCTGTTGCCTGTGGCATTGGTGATGATTGTGTTGGGAGTGTTTAATGCATTATCCAGTGACCTTTCTGCATGAATCTTAGATTGGCCCAAAAATCCAAATATAAAATGTCAGGAAGGAAGCATCTGCATCCAAGTTTAATCTTATTCTAGGAGTTTGAAGAGTGAAGTCATTTGATTTGCAATGAGAAGAGAGGAGCAGGACAGAAGTTCTTCCCCTCTTCTGCACTCCGTTGTTCAGGAAAGACTAGGACATCTAAAGAGATGTAGGTGTGTTCCTGTTAAACTCTTCTTGCTTGACCCTGCTCGAGCCTAAAATCTTACACACCTATGATGAGGAGATGCAGCAGAAGCAGAACCCCTTCAAGCAGCCCTGAGCTGTGGCTGTGGTGTCTGACCTCCTGCAGAAGATCCTTATATCAAACTCTCAGAAATGTTGGGTTGCATGTACAGAACTGATACCGCATTCAGCTACTTTCTGTGCACTTCAGCTTAAAAGGAAGTGGATGAGTTCAGTGTGCTGAGTTTTGTGATGTTGCTTTTAATTCTAGCTGTTCATCTGAGCTGGGGCTCCCTCTTTTGTTCTGTTGAATCCCAAAGTAATGCTGTGTTACATCTGCCAGGCAAAAATGTTTCTTGTAGTTTCATGGTGGTGTTCAGCAAGAACCTCACACTGCAGGACTTGACCCTGTGATGGGTTCCTTCATCCTGACTACCCACTGGGGGATGGAATCCCGTGGTGAGAGTGCTGAGCTGTCCCTTGACCTGCAACAGCCTAAAATCTGCACTTGCCAATAGCTGGTGGTAAAAATCTGCTGGTACAGGGTGGCTCATTCTCAGGAAAATTCCAGAGGTGGAGGCATTTTGTACCCCTTGGGGCAGCTGCCTTGTGGTGTAAATCATGTTACTGAGAAGAGCTGAGCCCTTGGGTAGAGAAGCACAGAGCCCATGGCCTGAGTGGCTGTCACCAGCTGTGTTCTGGCTGAAAAATCTGCATCTTTCACTGAATTTGGCGTTTGTGCTGAGTGGAGCATCAGGGACAGTGCTGTCGATTCTGACCATGCCAGTGCTGGAATCCTGGTTCACACATACTCATAAGGAATTCAGCAGACTCATCCTTCAGCTCATCTCTTTCCCTGATGTTTTTCATCATTTTTCCTCACAAACAACTTGTGTTATATTTGGAAATGGTGCTTCAGCTTGCTAACAGCCGGTGAATATGAAAAAGCAGGAGAGGGGGTTGACAGGGATCTTTTTTTTTTAAATTTGGAAAATATGGCTTAGGGAGCCACTTTTCCATAGAGATATGTGATGGTTGGACTCTGACAAGTGAGAAAATGGTGATTTTGATCTTTGGGGGAACGCCTGTAGTTGATAATCCAGAATTTTGTAGTCTCCTGAAAAAAATGAAACTAGCAAAAGATTGGCTAAAAGCATTGCATGACCTTCGTGTGAAGCCCTGTGCTAAATGAGCCCAAGGATTGTGAATAAATCAGGAGTTACGTAAGTCAGGAGGGGAATGAGAGGGCTGAGGGAAATCTGAATTCAACCACACTCTAATGATTTCTCTTGGAATGAGTATTTCCCATCAAGTTAAAGTAGTGTTATGAAAAGCCAGGAGACTGACGTGCAGAAGTGGGATAATTTGGATTGTACATTTGAAAATATTTTTATAAGCTCTTTGCCTTTTCACTGTCAATTTTTTTTAACAAGTCTTGTTTGAAAAAAAAAAATAATTGCATTGAAAACTTCTGGATTTTTTTTTTTTTTTCTTTTGGACTTGTGTGTTTAATATGAATTAATAGTACTCTGGAGGTACATCTGCAAGACTAAAACCAGTAGTTTAAAATCATTTAATTAGACCAGGGTAAACTAGTTATCCTGCTGCTTCCTGGGTCATAGCAGGGCCTGAGGAGGGTGGGCAGCTCTGCTGGGAAGGTTTGGAGAGGGCAGGAGGAACGTTTGATGTTTACTGGCCTAACTCCCCCCCAGAGAGGGGACTGTGAGGAAGGATTGACCAGCTCTGGTGGACAGGTCCAGCTCATCCTTAGCCAGTCTGGGTAACAACTGTAAGTATTCAACACAGATTTGCCTCTCTAGAGTTCTCTTTTGTAAACATTCTTGCCTGATTACAGCCTCCACCCTTTAAAAACAGCCCCACCACCTGTGTAGAAGCAGTTACAAGTTCCCTTAAACCACAAACTGTGTCCTGAATGATTAATTTGATACGTTTAAAGGCATTGATTTACTGCACACTCCCACAACATTCCCAAGACCAAGATTATCTTGATCTTTTGTAGTATCTCTGAGAGGTGTATCCCAATGTAGTACTTTGCTATGGCAACAGAAATCTCAGGATTTGTCATGGCAGAGCTGCTCCTCAGTGTCTCAGTTGTGACTCGAGCAGCTCAGGTAAGGTGGGGCTCAGTGTAGCTCCTGTGTTTGCTCCTCAAGGGCTGAGGCAGCTCATTCAGTGCTTGGCTATTGGCATGAAATGCTCAGAGTGAAACCAAAAGGGGTTTCAAGGAAGGTGGCTGGCTGCTGGTCTGTACTGGGACTTGGATTATCTCCAGTACTCAGGAAATAGAAGATGCAGGTTGTTCTGTTTAGGGCAGGGATGTCCCTTTTGGGGCAGGTCCCTGCAGTGGCCGGAACTTGCTCTGTAGCCTTTGGTCCTGAAGAAATGCCTTCTGTCCCCTGCTTCCTCTGCCTATTTAGTAATAACTTCCTTCATGTTTGCTTGTGTTTTTAGCCAAGTTTTGGCATAATTTCAGTGTAACTGTTCTGGAAGGGCTGCTTCCATCTCCCTGGGGAGCAGCTCTGCTGATGTAACGCTGTGAGGAGAGGGCAGGGCTGTGCCTGTGTCTCAGGAGCTCTTGGCAGTGCCATGAGGAGCTGGGATCCCTTCCTGCATCCTTGTTCCCTTCCACCCAGGCTGAAAGCAATAAACCTGCACAGACTGTCACGGCAGTGCTGTTCCTGTTGACCAAGGTGTGCCCCACACTGATCATATAAATCATCCTGGTGATACAGGGAGCAACACTTTTAATAAAAAGTGCTTTGGGTTTATTTATCCTTTCGTGAGTACATCCAGCTAGGTAGCAAAGTCAGGTATAGCTAATTTGTTAGCAAACTCTAAAATCCATTTCCTCCATTAAGCTGTATTTTTGTAGCATTGTTTTCAATTAAAAGAAAAAGCACAAGTGGAATTGTGCTCTGACTTGCAGATTCTGTGAGGATAAATATAGTCAGCATTTCCCCCCTCAGCATCACTTTGGTGTAGTTCTTCTTTGGCACATTCCTCCCCAAATCTGTTCAGAAAAAGGAAAACATTCCCTCTTGGTCCAAGGGCTGAGCAGGGTGGAGGAGCAGAAGCGTCTGACAAGTGCTGGAAGCTGCTCAGAGCTGCAGGTGAAGCCATGATCCCGCAGCTCAGGCAGGAAATATCCTCTCCTGGCAGCCCTGGGGTGATCCCTGGCTGTGGGATGGAGCCGGATCCGAGTCCCTGTGCCAAGGCGGTGCCAGGTGGCTGAGGGCGCTGCCTTTGCTGGATGTTCCTCAGCTGCGGGGAGCTTTGACCACTCGAGCAACTGAGATCAGTCACAAATGTGATCACTTGGCAGCTGCAGCTTGGAGAAATGAGCTCTGGGTTTGAATTCCAAGGTCTTGAATCCTGGTGCTGTCACCCGCTCGCCAAATGGCTTCAGCTCAGATATTAATGTGTTTTCCATTTGTTGGCTCCTGTGATCTTGTGGAGGCAGACGGTGGATGTGTCAGGCCTGTGAACATTGAACAATGAGCATCTGAGGGACTGAGGGGTATCAGATTTCTTTCTGGGTTTCAGAGCTTTGTAATAAATACAGGAAAACATAGGCGAGGCAGATAAAAATGCTTAACAGTGCCTTTATTCATTAGGTATGGGTTGGTTTGGTTGATTCTTACCCAAGAAATAGCTGTGATTACTCTCTTCTCTTCTTCTGTCTTCGCATGTCCTCACAGGAACCTCAATCCTGGCATGGAGGAACATTTCCATACTTTTGTTAGCAACACAAATCACGCCAGTAGTTTTAAGAGTGATGCTTTCATGTGAACTTAGCTTGAGAAACCTGGCTGCTGTGGCTGCTGTCATCATACTCATCTTCACTGGTGTGTTAAAACCCAGAAAATCACAGACTGAGCGGGAGGCTTGCTCAGTGTCCTGTGGGGGGAAGCAGCTGCCCCTTCGTTTGCTTTTGGAGGTGCAAGATCCTTCCCTTGATTACGGGTGGTGAGTTTGTGTTGCTTGGGTAGGTGTAGGCAGTGAAATCTTCACCTGGCTTGGGATGAGGCCTTGTGGCCCTTTGTGCTGGTGCAATGGAAGAGCAGTTTTAATAAATTGGGAGAGTGGAGTGTGGGGAAGGGAGCGGCCGTGGCCATGCACAGCCTGCCTCGTTCCTCAGTGCAGCCCTGAGTCAGACCAGACCCTTGAGCCCTGTCCACCTACCAAGATGAACACAGATAGCAGCTCTTACCTTGAACTCCTGTCCTACATCAACCAGGAATTGTGTTCTTGCTCCAACACCTTCTGTGTTGCTCTTTAATCCATTGCTCAGCATTTGGGGTAGGGAGTTTTTTTGACCCAGACTCTGCAATGTTCCTTCCCCTGCAGAAGTCCAGGGAGCTCACTCAGCTTGGTGCCTCAATGTCAAGCCTCAGCTCGGCTTTCTGCACCCTTGGTTTTGTGTGTCTGTGAAGTTTTGAGCTCCCATTGGAAGTTTTCCATGTGATTGGGGTGTTTACAACTTGACTTTCTCTTGTCATTTCTCCCCTGCTTAGTAAGGATTAAATTCACAGGGCAGTTTCCGTGTTGTTGAAAAACACTTTCTCCTCTCTGGAACTTTGTTTGAATCTCTTGATTGTTTTGACCCCTTCCAGAAATCTGACATAAACAGGATGAGCTCACAAATCTAATTCCCAAAGGGGACCGAGATTAAAGCTTGCCCTTGTTTGTTCATTTGCTTCTTGCAGCAGTTGGAATGAGTTTGATATCGTGGTGTCATTTTTAGCTAGTGAGGAGCACCCCAGGCTTCTGCACCAGTGAAAACGAGTGGATTTTCTCCCTTTTCTCCTTTTGATGTAATCATTGAGGAGTCTGAATTTTCAACAGGACAGCTCTTGGTTTCTCATAGACTCTTAGGTAGCCCAGTGCTGCCAAGGCCACCACTAACCCCTGCCCCAGGTGCCACATCTACACAGCTTTTAAATCCCTCCAGGGATGGGGACTCCACCACTGCCCTGGGCTGGAAAACCTCTCCCATGAAGAAATTTCCCCAGTATCCAACCTAAACTTTCCCTGGCACAATTTGAGGCTGTTCCCTCTTGTCCTGTCCCTTGTTCCCTGGAAGCAGACCCCAGCCCTGCCATGCTGTATTGAAACAATCCCAGGAGTGCTGAGTGTTGCAAAGTCCTCGTCTTTGAAAATGCAACTCATTCATGAGCACAGGGACTCCTCCCTATCTCCATCTTCCCAAACAGTGCAGCTGAAGGTGAGCTCTGTCCCTGTGGATCTGTTCCTGCAGGTGCTGGTTGCTGACCCCAGGCACCTGTTTCCCTTCCAGAGCCTGCAGTGGGATTTGTACTGACTGAACAAACCAACCCTGATATCCACCAGAGCAGCCCAGTGCTGTGCTCATGCTGCACTGCACACAGCTGAGTGAGAGTCCCTTTCCAGGAGCAGCTAAAAGCCCCTGGAGGGTTGGGTCTTACTGTGCGTTTCAGTTGCAGCATAAAGATAATAACAAATAAGGAGAAATCCTCTGTGTCCAACAAGATCAGATGCTGTTGTCTGTGTCCTCTGGAGATGCTGAGTTTATGAAATTCTCCTCCAGTGACAAGTGTGATATCAATCAGTCCTCTAGGACTGGATCCTACAAAGCTTCTACCAGGGGGAATTTCTATGGGGGGAATCTTCTATGAAGATGTCAACAAAACAAGTAGGATTATGGTTGTGTTACTTTTGTGGTGCTTACACACTGTGCATAAGGGACACACTGAAAGAGATTGGATTGAATTATGTTAACGTAGAATTTTTGGGGTACTTTTTTTTTTTTTCATTCTGTTATATCTGAATGTCTCTTTAACAGAGAAATTTACCAGTTGGGCTAGGACAAGGAGTGGATGTTATAAATTAAAAAAGGGATCAATTTACATTAGATATTGCGAGGAAACACTTTTCCCTGTGAGAGTGGTGGGGCCCTGGCACAGGGTGCTTGGAGCAGCTGTGGCTGCCCCATCCCTGGAAGCGTCCAAATAACGGGGGCTTGGAGCAACCAGGGTTAGTGGAAGGTGTCCCAGTTCCGTGGAGGAACTGGTTTTTAAGTTCCCTCCCAACCCAGACTATTCTGGGATTTTGTTGCCACGATGCTGTTTTTGGAGGGAGGAGTTCCTCTGAATTTGCAAATCTGATGAAAACTGTTTTCTGTTTTGGCTTGTTAGAAACAGGATAAAATGGGCTGGTGTTGACAACGTTGGTGTTTCCAGGCAGGCTCAGATGGCAGCTCCAGCTGGGATATTCCCATTCCAGAGAGCAGAGCAGCATCCACGCCGTGTCCAGAGCCAGAGCATGGCCCTGAACCCACAGTCCTCCATGTGCACCGTGACCTGTGTCTGATACCAAAGCCCTGAAGCCTTAGGATGGATTTCCCCAAGATTTATTAATTTATAGCACTGGGGGAGGGCGGGGGGAGTGTTTGCTCATATTCAATAACTTTATGCAGTTCAAAAGGAGGGAATCTGGAGAAGCCTGCCTGCCCACGTGCTCCCTTCCCCCAGCCACTGCAGGGCTCTGGGAAGGGGTGCCTGTCAGGGTTTGTTTGGGTCTGAGCAATTTTTCACAAGCTGGGAGAAAGGTTTTCCCATTTCTCGGGGAGAGGAAAGCAAAACAAGTACAGCCGATCAGTTTGGGAATCTCATTTCATTTCTGAGTCCGGGAAATCATTACTAACCTAATTTACTTGGAGATTGGGTTTTCTAAGGTGTGACTCTTGTGTGAGCTGTTTATTTTTTCCATCCTGCTGGAGGTGCCTGCTCTATCCTCTCCACGAGATTTTCTGTGTGTGGAAGTGTTTTGCTCTCGCTTTGGGGTCTGTGCAGTCACCAGCCTGTGAAGGAGTTTGTGACCTGCCTCAAAAAGAAAATAAATGTTGTGGGATGCAGGGGGCTGGGACAAGGACACAGCAGGATTTACCCTGGGAATTAGCTGTCCATGTGGCACTGCTTGCAGCCCTGCTGAGTGGCAGGAAGTGTGGGAATTCCAGGCCTTGGAAGCTTACATTCCCTTCAAAGCATGCTGGTGTACAGGAAAGGCTCAGCCGGGACCCCAGACCTGGGAGGCTCATTTACCTGCTGGGAAAGATCCCGTTGTCACGGCCAGCAGTAGGATAAACTTCCCTCGAGGAAGTTCCCTCAAAGGAGAAGTAATGACTTGGAGAGTCCCATTTCCCCCTTTGGCTGCTCCTCATGTCCCACCTGGCAGCCAGCGGGTGAGGGGTGGCCCTGTCCCTGTCCCTTCACTGGCCCTGGCCCTGTCCCTTCACTGTCGTGGCTTTCCTTGGACACGGAGCGGGGCCAACCCAGTGCCCAGCAGCACGTCCTGCTGCCCCAGCTGGCTCTGAGGGGATCCTTATGGGGGTGGCACTGCTGCCATAGCTGTGTTACGCGCCTGGACACGTCAGTTGTCACTTGGATGTCACACATGAGGTTCTATCTGTAATGAAATAATTGATGGTTCAGTTTAGAACAAAGGCATCACTTTTCGCATGGGATATTCTCCTCTTAGCTGTAAGCAGAGCTGCTTTTGGCCCAGAGTATTTGTTGCTTCCTTGAGATCCTGATTTGTTTCCTTTTTAAATTGCCTGCTTACCTGTTCCTCAGTGCCTCCTCGGAGGGGGGCTGTCACCTGGAGCTCTCCCAAGACCCAGCAGGAGCCAGAGCTGCTCCAGTGGCTCCCTGGTTCTGCAAGGCAGAGCACGGTCGTGGGGTGGAGGGGTGAGCAAGAAGCCTCCTGTTATTTTTTTAACCCATCCTCCCTGCCAAACGGCCTATTTTCTGCCCCTAATGGTTTCTGCCTAACAAATGGTGTTTCTTTTTTACAGCGTTATGATCCTGGACTTGTTGTGGTGATGGTAAACTTAGCAGTGGTAATTTTTTATTTTCAGACTGAATTACTCCTTTTGTCATCAGTGCACCAATGTTAGGCTTACTTTCTCTGTTGTAGCCATCATCCTTCTGCTTGGTCTTTCATTTTCCTTTCCTTTCCTTTCTTTATGCACACTTGTCTGATCCTTGTTCATTAAAGGGTATTGCTAAGAAGGGATGTTTCTGTTTGTGTTAGAACTGCCAAAATCAGTTTAAACATAAATTTTTAATACTGTCCAAACTTGATTTCCCTCCCCCCCCCAACACGATGGGCACTAGCACTTGCTACTGCAATTTCCAAATAGATTTTGAATTAAAAAGAACCAACCCAAAAAACTTTGACTGCCTTAGAAGGCAAAAGTACTGATACATTGTTTGTATACAGGGGTTTACCAGGGCAATGAGGCTGCATCAAAAGATCTCAATTGCTGGAGAAATGAAACAAAAATGAAACAAAAATACCCAAAACCAAACCAAAACAAAAAGAAAAAAGCTTGAAAAAATTTTGAATGAAAATTTGTTGGCACTTGGTGCCAGCCATTCCATTTGGTTTCACCGCTTACCAGTAAATCCCTGGCTGAGACGTTATGAAAGTGATATTGCACCTAGGAAGTCATTTTTATAACCTGTCTTTAATTTGGTCCTTTTGCTAAAAATTGCAGTCACTGCTTACTGTATTATACCATTGGGCATAAGAGAAACCTTGTCAAAGATGAGCCTTAAATATCCAAAGCATTTCAGGTTAATGTGATCACTGCTTTTGGACCTTCTGGATACCTGCCTGTCAAATTCCCAGGCATATCAACGAAACTGTAAAGCAATTAATTAAATGGATTTATTTCTGAGTAAAACCACATGTCTGTAGTTTAAGGTTCAAAGCCCCTCTGGGGCTGTGGTTTTGGCAGGAATTATGGCTGATGCTGGCAAAGAATTCACACCTATCCAGGTTTTCTGAGGCAGTTTTAAAGGCTTTAACCTTTTGCACGTGTGGATGGCAGTGAAATATTTCGGCATGACTCCAAGCTGTTGATCTTTTAGCCCAAAGGTATAATACCTGTGTATGTGTGTATAACAAAAGAGTTGTTTACACCAAACGAGCAATAATAAGGGAAGTAAACATTCTGTTTTTTCACTCAAGGTTTGCACTGGAGAAGGTAAGTACTTTGTCAGTGGGTTACATCACAACCACCAGTGCCAGTTGTGATGTAAAAATCAAAATCATAATAATTAAAAAAAAAAAAAAAAAAAAAGCTGTGGTAGTAAAGTGCTTGTCTGCCCCATTTTGCTTTGTTTGGCTGGTTATGAGTGGATTAAAGATATGTTTAAAAAAAAAAAATAAATCTCCAGCATAGTTTGATTAGTTCAAAGTCAATTTTCTTCGCAACCAGTCCTTTTCACAGCTTACAGGTGACACAGCGGGGCCAGAGCATCGCTCCAGGGCTGGGGGAGCAGGGACCGACCCCTGGCCTAGGCTGGGTGGTTGGGGTGGGGGAAGTTTGGCCTTTGTGCCATCCATCTCCTCAGCATTCCTTGCTCCTGGGGAGGGCAAAAGCTGGTGGGAGGGAGGCTTCCACATCCTTTACAGGGAAGTTCTCATCGATTACTTGTGAGCTGCAACAGTGAAATGTGATTAGCAGCTTCTTCATTCCTATGGGGAGATGAGGAGCCTGATGTGGAAACCTTGAGGAGAAGGCTCAAGTCCTGTTATCAGCCCTGCCCCAGGGCTTGTCATGGGGGAACATTAACCACGAGAAGCTTTTACATGAGCAGTTAATGTTCAGAAAATGCATTTATCATCCTGGGTGCCGCTGGGAGCTGGGCACAGGGTTGGCTGTAAGCTGTGAGAATGGCTCGTGTTTGGTTCACTGTAGCTTTCTGGTCTCTGCACTCCAAGGCAAGATCTCTAACCACCCAAACCCAATGTGTACAGTGAGCTGTGGTGCTGGGCTGCTGCTGACCCTTCTCTGTGTGTTCCTCTTCCAGGGAGGACGGATCCCATCCCTATTGTCGTCAAGTATGATGTCATGGGCATGGGCCGGATGGAGATGGAGGTGAGCTCCCCTCACCCCTGCGGGGCTTCTGGGGAGTGGGTGGGAAAGACATGGAAAAGTGAGAGTTTGTGCATCCAGGGTAAAGAACAACTTGCTTTTAAATCAGCGCAGTAAGAGAGCATTTGTCTGCAAAATGCATCCTCTGTTTATCCCTGTGAGCCTGAGTTCTGGGATCTGGATGCTCCCCAAAATCCCTGGGCTTTGAGATCTCCCCTCCCCAAAGCTGCCGTGGGCCTCCCAGGGCCCTCCACATCAGGGGGATTAATGACCCATTTTCCACTTGGGGTGACAAAACAGGGAGAGCAAAGTACAACTTGCATAGATTCTGTTTCAGTTAAAGTTGTTAAGTTGTGCTTTCTGGTTGATTTGATGGTGCAGTGTGTTTATGGGCCAAATTGCATCTCCTCTCTTTTTTTTCAAACAGCTTGACTACGCCGAGGATGCCACGGAGCGGAGGCGAGTGCTGGAGGTGGAGAAGGAAGACACCGAGGAGCTGAGGCAGAAGTACAAGGTACAGAGAGAGGGGCATCAACGTCACAGTGTCCGTGGGCTGCTTGGGAAAAGATCTCTTCTAATGGGGCAGAGTTCTCCTTGTTCTGCCGCAGTGATGGTGGTAGAAATTCACTGCTCTTGGGTTTGGTCATTCTGGAGATGATTTAACACACTGGTTATTCACTTCCTGGCATCAGCCTTCCTGGTTGTTTAGCTGCTGAAGAGTCCCCGGACAGCAGCGGGGCTTTCTCTGTTCTGGAAGGAACAGTCCTGGGCTGAGCAGTGCATTTCCTTCCCTACACCAGGGGCTGCCAGATTTTTCGAGTGGGCCTGCTGTGTCAGGACAAAACCTGCAGGTGGTAGAGGGGCAGTTACCAGCTGGGAGGGCAGGAGCTCCTGTGTTGGACTGAGTGAGGAGTGAGCAGTACATTAGGATGTTACTGCATAAATCCTGCTTGCTTTGGACAGGCAGGACATGGCTCCAGCTTGGAGAAATGGATGGGCTGGAGCTCTTTGGAAGAATTGTTCAGGCAGCATTATGAAAAAGGACAAATTCTGTATTTCTACGGGATTTCCAAAACCTGCGGGGTTATTTTGTAAGCCAAGGGCTGATAAAAATGAGCTGTGGTGCTGGGACTGAGCGTGACGTGCAGGAGCATTCTTGGATTAGCTGTGACTGGGTTCTCTGTGGAGACGTGCTCTCTGCTCATCCTTTAATCCACTCGTCCGCTTCCCAGCCCCTGCAGTCCATCAGCTCTTAGGAAAGCCTGCTTGTTCAATTGTCTGGAGATCCGGGGAGTACCAGGGTTGAGGAAGAGCCCAAGACCTCCAAATGAAGTGTCAGTCTTGCATAAATTTTAATTATTTGAGAAATAATGGGAAAGTAGTTTCAATGCCATTAAAATTAAACATAACCTCAGCAAATCTAAAATTCCATTTCCCCAGCTGAACAGTTAATTCTTCAGGCAGTTTGTTCAGCTATGAAAATTTATAGCCTCCTCTCCTCTTTTTATTTTTTTTTCCTTGAGGCCTTGACTCGGTTGGTACGTGAACTGCAGGTGTTTGGGTACCCCGAGGGGCTGTGGGCTCCCCATCCCTGGGAAGGTTGGATGGGGCTTGGAGCAACCTGCTCTCGTGGGAGGTGTCCCTGCCCATGGTAGGGAGTGGGGCTGGGGAAGCTTTAAGGTCCCTCCCAAGCAAAACCATTTTGTGAACCTGGAGTTCTTGGGGTTTACAATTATGTTTCCAAACACAGCCCAACCTGTGTTGCTCTGAGACACTTTTCTTTTCCTGCCCTCATCCAGCATGGGTTTTTCTCAGGAGCTCTGGAGTAGTAGCAGTCTCTCCCAGCTCCAGTGGGTTTTTATTAGCTCAGTTCATCCTTAGCCCCTTGCATTTTGGTATTAATCTGTGAAAAATCTCTGCAGCCGTTACTTTTTGCTGCTCCACAGGAGTCCATTATGTAACTGCTGATGGCGGTGCATCCTGATCAGCCATTCAGGGAGCCTCAGAGGAATTTCAGATAACTCTGCAGCCAAGAAATGGTTTTTAATTCCCTTCTTTTGTATGATTCTGATCACTCAAATGGCTGGGTTTCATTGTTTAGCCACAGGATGCTTGCTCAAAAAAACCTACACATGGCACAGGAAGCTTGTCTGGGATTCAGAGGAGCTTTAAACGTCCGTGTTCTGTGGAGCTCACGCTGCTCTGTTTTCCTTTCTTGTCTTCCTGGGGACCTGCTTCAGGCTCAAAACTCCAGATTTGTTGATTTTTTTTTTTTAATATTTTCTTCTTCTTAACAAGGTCATCTGGTAACAGATGGAAGCAGGAAGTTGCTTCCTTTTTTATGTAGAAGTGAACAGTGTTTTAAGTTGAAAACAATCCCAAACATGAACACTAAAGTTTTTTTGATATATATTTGCTCTCCTGGGGTGTTGGAATTTTCTATATAAATTTTCTATCATAAAACCTGCTTGGTAATGTTATTTTAATGCCATTTTGATGTGGTAACTAGGAGATAAACCATATTGCCTTAAACAAGATCTGAAATTCAAAGGAGAAACCTTTTGAAGTTTCCTGTCTTAAGTGTTTGCTGCCTCCTCTTGCTGAGGAAGGAAGCTTCCCATAGGAAGTTTGTATTAAAGGTGGAAAAAAAGATCCTTAAGTGCTTTTTCTCTAATGTTAGGCTATTTTCTTATTCAATTTCTCTTTATTCTGGTTGAAATGCCTATGGTCAATGGTTATATAGGGGGTGCTGCAGTGAGTACAGTGAGCTTTGTGACGCAGCATTTGTAGCTGATTTTGAGTAAAAGCTTCCACCTCCTCAGGGTAAACCTCCCCCAGAGAGCTCGTGAGCAGTGGTGATGTTTTATTAATTCTGCTGGTGGGGCTGTAATTGATACAGCCTGGCAAGAGGGTACAGCTGCTTGGCCCTGAGGTTCCTGTGTCCCAACATCAGGTGGGTCTTGGAGCCCTCCAGATGTGCAGCAGCCCTGGGGACAGCACAGGCTCCCTCCACACCTGGATTTCCAGCTGATGCAGACTGGGATTTCCCCAGTCCCAGAGCTCAGTGCCTATTCAAAACTTATAGCAAAAGAGGGAAGGATGTGGCTGTTGCCAGATGAGACACCTCATCTCTGCCTGCAGGTTTGGTTTTCCACGTGTGCAAATGTTCAGTTGTAGAAGGGAAAAGACCCTCTCAGCACTCCAAGGCTGTCTCCCTCCCCTGCCTCTGCCCACTGCCTGTGGGCCCTGTGCTGAGCCCAGCTTGAGGGACAGTTCTGCTCCTGGGAATATTTCACTGGAGTGGATTGGGCTCAGCAGGCTCTGAAGGGTAATTCCCAGCTGCAGCATGTTCCTCCTGCCTGAATTCAGGCAGCCAAACCAAGATCAAGTCCTTATAGCACTCAAAATGGAGCAGTGTCAGTTTTAGAGCTGTAAGGTTCTGTTCCAAAGGCAGGGATCCTCCTAGGTTTGATGCCAGTGCGTCTCTGGGTTAGCTCGAGGCTTTGAACTTCTCCTTGGAGCACAGATGATCCAGGAGGCTCCCATGAGGCAGAGCTGCCTTCCCCCATCAGCACTGCAGGCCTTGTTTTAAGCAGTCTCCTTTTAGTGGTACTTCTGCTATGACCAGGAGATGTTAAGTCCATGTGGGTTCCTTCCAACACAGAATATTCTGTGATTCTGGGTAACAAATGGAGCCAAGGTCCGTAGCATTGTGAAGTTCTGGAATCCCACCTTGGAATTTGCAAAGGCTGCTCAGCTTAGTAAGCTGGGTTCAGTAAGGCCAAGTGCTGGGACCCACATTTGGGTCACAGCAACCCCATGGGATGTTCCAGGTGGGGGCAAAGTGACTGGAAAACTGGGCAGGACCTGGAGGTGCTGGTCAGCAGCAGCTGGACGCGAGCCCAGGTGTGCCAAGGTGGGCAAGAGGCCAGTGGTGCCTGGGCTGTCCCAGGTGGGGTGGCAGCAGGAGCAGGGCAGTGACTGTCCCCTGAGCTGGCACTGCTGGGTGCTGTGCCCAGTTCTGGGCACCTCATGACAAGAAGGACACTGAGGGGCTGGAGTGTGCCCAGAGATGGGAATGGAGCTGGGGATGGGCTGGAGCCCCAGGAGGGGCTGAGGGAGCTGGGAAAGGCAGTGGAGCCCCAGGAGAGGCTGAGGGAGCTGGGAAGGGGCTGAGCCTGGAGAAAAGGAGCTCAGTGGGCCCTTGTGTCTCTGCACAGCTCCTGACAGGAGGGGACAGCCGGGGGGGTCGGGCTCTGCTCCCAGGAACAGAGACAGGAGGAGAGGGAACGGCCTCAGCCTGGGCCAGGGGAGGCTCAGGGTGGACACCAGCAGGAATTTCACCATGGAAAGGGGGCTCAGGCACTGGTAGGGGCTGCCCAGGGAGGTTTGGAGTGCCCATCCCTGGAGGTGCCCAAGGAAGGCCTGGAGGTGGCACTCAGTGCTCTGGGCTGGGGCACAGATCAGGCACAGGTTGGACCCAGTGATCTTGGAGGTGTTTTCCAGCCTCAGTCATTCTGTAATAAATATAATCAATGTACACTAAGTTTTTATTAAGCACTATTTTTCCTTAAAGGACTAACCCATCATCTTCCAGCCCGTTCTACAGGACACTTAACAGAAGCATTTTTTTGTTATTTTTTTCAGGATTACGTTGATAAAGAAAAGGCCATTGCCAAGGCTTTGGAAGACCTCAGAGCAAACTTCTACTGTGAACTCTGTGACAAGCAGTATCAGAAGCACCAAGAGTTTGACAACCACATCAACTCTTACGACCACGCTCACAAGCAGGTAACCAATTGTAGACAGCACAGTTCATCAGTTTGATCTTCATTGTGGTGGTCTTGTTTGTGGTTAATACTTGGAGTTTCCCTGGTGTCTCTGTTTTCCTTACTGCTCCAGGAATAGATGTTTTATGTCGCTTGGTAAGACTTTTATGCCCATCATTCATTTAAGAGCACAAATCAACAAAAGAAGCCCAAGCCCCACTGCATGGTTGGCATCAAGGAGCCCCAGTTCTGAAAGACCTACGGGCAGGAATGTGCTGGTGTTAAACTGAGGAGAGTACGTGGAGGTGGATGGCTCCCAGCTTGCTTTTAGCATTAGTACAGCTCTGGGGAGTGATCACTGCCCACATGTGAGCGCTTTACTACCTGAGTCTGTGTTCTGTGGAGTTACTGAAAACAGACTAGGAAATAATGGGCTGTGTCAAATGAATCCTAAGAAAGGAGCACTTCCCAAATTCTGTAATTCTCAGGAGAAGATGGGTTCAGAGTCTCTGTGGAGCTGGCTTTTTTCCCAGGGTAGGGATGTGCTGTAGTGTCTTCATGCTGCACAGTAAGTAATGGAAGTTCTTGTGTTAGCCTGATCTGTTTGACCATTTGAACTGCTAAATGAGATGTAACTGCACAGCAGGTAGCAGTGTTGGGCTCCTCCAGGGCTGGAAGGGCTCAGAGGAGGAGTTTGATGTTCCTAGTGATAAATTCTAACGACACAAACATCAGAATGCTGGTAACTCGAGGAGGATATGCTGTAGAGCTGCAAAATGCCAGTGAAAACAGCTGAAAAACAAGAATGTGGCTTTAGAGTATGATTTGTGTGTGTGTATTAAGCGTAGGATATGACAGAGAATCTGTTTTCGGCTAAGGGAGTCTTGACAGGAATTCTTACGGCAGGGCTGTTGGGCTCTGTAAAGAAGTGTGGTTTGGTAAAATCAAGAGCAGAATGTCATTTATTCCCTCGGTTATTGGGCAAAGGGGTGTTTTTGGCTGAGCTCAGTTGTGACACCTGAGAGCAGAGAACTTCCTTGGAAGGTTCAGTTTGGCTGAAACCTGAGTGCAATGACCTGCATTTAGCTGGGAGGTGGCAGAACCTGTTTGTGTCACATTCTTGGTGTGCTGCTGCTGTGGGATTCCATGAACTGCTCCAACCCTCGGTGACTTTTGGGGCACTGACGTGAGCCTGGCCAGGCTCAGAGCTCTTCCAGCAGCTGGAGATGCTGTGGAGGAGGAAACCGACCTGTGGAAAGCAATAAAAAGAGTCATCAGCAGGAGTGACCTGAAAGAAAAATGTCTTGTGCACCCACAGGGTGGGGTCATCTCATCAGGAGAAAGAATTTGGAGGTTGCTTGGTACTGCTGATTATGCTGAGAGGAATTATGTTCTTGGATAATTCCATTCATTGCAGTTGCTTTGGGCAGGCTTTGGAGAAAATGAGCCTCCAAACTCTGGCTGCATCACCCAGCATTAATTTCTAGTTACAGAGGGATTTAAACAAAGAAGCAATCATGCTTTGCTTAGGGAAAAAATTGCTTGTCCAGCTTTGTCGGGCTGAAATGTGTGTGACCCCACTGGATCAGCATTCAGGGAGTGAACTGGAAACCCCCGAGACAGAATTTGCATAAGTAACATTATCTCACTGCTCTGCTCCCTCCTGCTCCAGGGACGCTCATCTCCAGCAGTCCAGTCTGAATTTTAAAACAGGTTTTTTTTAAAAAAAAAAAAAAAAAAAAGCACAGCTTTTGATATGTTGCATGTTGATGTTTTATAGTTTGTCTCTTTGGACAAGAAGGCAAGGTTGCAGAAAGGTGAGCCTAAAGTTTTTGAGGAAAAATATGAACTTTTCCTAAAAGTAGGCCAGCAGTTGGCTTTCTTGGAAAGAAAGGCCATTACAGTATCTTAGTTACAGCAACCCAGCTTGGCATACATCATCTGCAAGTTTTTGTTGTCTCAGTGGTAATTTTTGAGGCAACAGAGCTCATTTTTGCCTTTTTCTTGGCTCAGTTTCCACAGCATTTTTGCTTTTAAGTATTTTTAGTTCCACATTCCCCTGACGTTGAAGTGTTTGGTTATCCCTCTGTGGCTCAGCAAGCATTAGGCTGTCCCTGTAAATAGATGTTCCATCCTCAGATCCCTTTCCACTCCCGAGATATAAAGACACTGTCTTGTATTCCAGGAAGGAACTCGGGATTATTGCCCAACAGGGATGATAGGTAAGTGTATTGATCCCAACCGGATGAATTTTGGACCCACCAAAATTGTGTCTACACCAAACAACTAAAGGGGAGGTTCATTCTCTTGATTTCCTGCCTGTCCTGGTTTCATAGACCATTTGGCTGCATCTGAATCAACCTCAACACCGAGTCTCTCCAAAAGGCAGCATTTCCTTACCTGGGCAAAGATCCTAGCGTTTATTCTCCCAAACCGTTGGCACGTTTTAGCCGTTGTGTTGGAGGTGTGCAGTGTTGTTCTGGAGCTGGTTTTAATTAGACTGATACTTGAGAAGAGAAGTGCAGCTGTTTTAAGGACCAGTCACTCTCTGGTCAGCACGTGGCCTGTCCCTCTCAGGGGACTGAAAGCAGCTGGAGTGGGTGCAGGTGGCCCTGCAGGGGGGACAATAAGCTCAGTTCTCTCACACACCCTTCAGTGAGCAACTGGAAAAGGCTGCATCTCATAATTTCTTGTACAGCTGCTGATGTCTTTAATGGTGGGGTTTTTAGCTGTAGATTTTGATCTCGAAGGCCTGGTAGGTTATGAAGGGCCCCCACTCCTGATGGCGCCCAGCCCTGACAGTCAACAGAGTGATAATTAACCATAATCAAAAGACAGAAAGTGGCAAGCGTAGAAAGAAAAGTTCTGCAGCTAAGAAGGAACGTGGGTGGTGAAGATGGACCCCGTGTATATCCCTGGAAGTGTTCAGGGCTAGGTTGGACAGGACTTGGGGCAACCTGGGATAGTGCAGGGTGTCCCTGCCCATGGCAGGGCTGGAGCAAGGTAATCTTTAGGATCTTTTCTAAGCCAAACCAGTCTGATTCTGCAGGTTTTGTTCTGCTTTCTTGCACATCCACAATGTCCTGATCCTTGGGAGCTCCCACAGTCCAAGAACACTCTGGACTCAGTGGGAATGTGTTCTTAAGGCATTACACTTGTGAGGGCTCCTTATTTGGTTTGGGGTTTTGACATTGAGGTGATGACCTGGTGTTAGATTTGTATGAAGATGAGTGCGAGCCTGGCCTGTGTGTTCCTATCAAATAAACCTGTGTGTGCAGGGCCCAGTGCCTGGAGCAGCCTGCAAAAGTTATGCTTGGATTTACCTTGTGTGGACCTTGTGTGTCAGTTATGTAGCATTTACTGTCAGCTTTTACTGTGTGGGGTTTTTAACAGTCCAAGAACTTGGAGAATCTCCCACTGTCACCTCGTTCTGCTCGTGTGCCTGCTGAGGGCTCGAGCTGTTGACTGAGTCACTGACCCAACAGAATCAAAACATTCCCCTTCTGCATTCCCTGTGAAGAACAAACGTGTTTCCTGAGTGAACCTGTGCCAGGTTCCCTGGGAGAACACAAACCAGCATTGAAATGCAGGCTTTTATGTTGCTGGTTTTTTCCCTAAGTGTGTGGTGTTTTGGAGGTGTAGGTGATTAATTCTGCCTAGATTCACTTTGTAAAAGGACAAAGGGAGTGTATTCCATAAAGAAGTTCTTTGAGAAAGAGGGTGGAACTCAGAACTGAAAGTATAGATGTGCAGTTCTCTTTGTGCCCTAATTAACTGCATCTTTGCTTCTCATGCCAAGGGGGAAGGATTTGTTCAAGCACAATAAAATTACCAAGACAGTCGCTGCTGGGGTTGGGGAATACTCTGAATGCAAAGCCTGAAGTTTGTGTTTTGGGGAAACTTGGGATTTCCAAAACCTTGGGCCTCCAAGCACAGCCTGAATGGGGAAGAGTGAGGAGGGAATCTCTGAGGTACTTGGTGTTACATGGGAGGTTCTTCTGCTCCAGAAATGCTTTGCCCTCAGAAAACCCACCAGTTAACAATAAAGGGGCTATAAGAGAATTGGAGAGGGACTTTGGACAAGGGCATGGAGTGATAAAACAAAGGGAAATGGATTTACCTGAAAAGGGAGTAGGTTTGGATTAGAGATGATGAGGAAATCCTCCCCAGTGAGGGTGGGGAAGGCCCTGGCACAGGGTGCCCAGAGCAGCTGTGGCTGCCCCTGGATCCCTGGCAGCGTCCAAGGCCAGGTTGGACAGGGCTTGGAGCAGCCTGGGACAGTGGAAGGTGTCCCTGCCATGGCAGGGGGTGGGACTGGGTGAGCTTTAAGGTCTCTTCCAACCCAACCCATTCTATATTTTTCTTAACCCAGCTAAGAAAAATACTGATTCCTTCCAGGGAGGAAATTAAGATGAAATAAAACAGAATTTGCAGTCCATTTCCCCTCTGTTCTTTTCACTTCACTTATAAGTGTGCAAAGAATATTGATGACCAAAGGTAAGCCAGGCTTGTGTTCTCACTTCAATAAAATGATCAAGGTTGCCATCCTTTGAGCTTGTGTTTAATGGTGTCGTTCACTCCCAGAAGCTTTTGTGGCAAAGAATTGAGCAGACATCAAAAGTTCAGAAAGCCAGAAATCTGCTGGCACAGAATGAAAAGTACATTATTATTATTTTATTTTAATGTGGATTGGCAGAGGAATATGAGAACAATGGCCAGGGAGGAGGGTGCTCTGATGTCATGGGAGCTGCCTCCTGCCTCGAGCCCCAGAGGTGGATCTGCTCTGACCCATCTCAATATGAGATCTGGCATGAAAGTCTCACATCTTCAGGTCTGCTGAGAGTGTGACAGTGCTTTTGACTTGTGAGGATAACAGGGGCTCTTTCTGCTCTGCACTTTTAGGCAAAGAATGTCTCTCAGTGGGCCTCAGTTCAGTGATGCTGTGTGGCTTTGTCCCCTTAAACAAAATCCATTGACTGCTGGTCTTGAGCCTGTAAAGCTCTGCGCCCCAGCTGGGTGCTGGGGAAGTCTTACCTGCTACCATCAGCAGAATCTGGGGGGTGCTGAGTTTTTCCATGGTCCCGAGAGCACCAGAGCTCCAGGAGCCTTTGGACAGAGCTCCAGGGATGCACAGGGTGGGACTGCAGGGGTGCCTCTGCAGGGCCAGGGGTTGGACTGGATGATCCTTGGGGGTTCCTTCCTACTTAGGACATCCTGTGATGGTCCAGTGGTTTTCCTGTTGCAACAGTTCCTGACTCCCTGGATTTCCCCACTTTGCTGTGCCTGGGGTGGGCTCTCAGGAGCTTTTCATTAGTGCTGTAGTGCAGCTGGTTTAAGCTGATTTGTGAGAATTGGAAGGTACTAGTGGTGTTTGCCAGTTTGGCCTCTCCTGAGCCGTGCAGGGATTGGGAGATAATCCAGCACTGTGGCCTCTTTGTGCTGCAGCCCAGCGGTAGCTGCAGATGTGATACCAAACCTGCTCTTTAGGAGCTCGATTTGCACTCCTGTGGAAAAGTGGAGGCGAGTTTGGAATTTTGTTAGAAACAAGACTGGAAACTTAAAATACAATTCTTTGTTCCGAAGCTGAGGGGGGTGGCAGCTATTAATAAACCCCAGGAAGGCTGGAGGTAGTGAACTACTGCCTAAAGCATGTGGAAATCTGGAGAAGTTTGATGTGAGTGCTGGTGATTTGTGTCACTGCTGGTCACTGCAGTGGGGCCCTTCTTACAGCTGAAGTAATAAACCAGCAGAATATTCCTTGGCTTTATGGTCCCCATGATCCTGCAGTTTGAAAGGAAGTTGCTGATTAGATCAACTGCTGCTTCCTCAGAAAACATGCTGCCAGTGGAGAAAAAAATGCCCCTTAATTTTGAAATCCTGTAGTAGCACATGAAGCATGTGTTTGCTTTAATATGGGTTTGATAGTTGAAAAAATCATTGTCTTGCTAAGCACAATGGGAAGACTTAAAAAGGGAGGATTCACCCCAAAAGTATGAGTTCTCAGGATTCCTTGTGGAGGAGAGAAGCTCCCTGAGGATGGTTGAGCGGCTTTGTTAAATCCTTGTTGGAATTTGTCCGTGGTGCTGGTGAAGGGGCAGTTCCGTGCTCCTCCGGCCTCCCTCACACCCACACAAGTGGTGTGGTCAAAAAAGTCATTTAGAGGTTTTTGGGGGATTAGAATAACAAAGACTCTCCTCATGATTAGATGGAAATTTCTTTAGTGTAAGCTGAGCTTAAGTATCTGTTTAGATCAAATTATTTCCGGGACAGGCTGAGACCTGGAAGTGTGTGAGCAGCATTTCAGTGCTCCATGTGCTCCCTTCACCCACTGCAGTTGTACTTCAGGCTTCAGATTGCTCCTTCCCAGTCAGGACTGGGGAGCAGGGTGGGTGGGCAGGGTTGTAGTGAATTGGTCATCCAGTCTTTGAGGGGATCAATCACTGGATTCAGTGACATATTCGAAACAATAAGTGAGGTGAGAGTTAGAGGTTATTTTGTGAAGTTCTGGGCATTTTTCATTCCTGCAGTAGGTTGTTCTTTCAGATGAGCAGTGTGGGCTCCTGTTTTCCCCCCTTTCCCTCTGCCAGGGTGCATTTAGGAAAGATAATGCAGTCCAGCCAGGTCTCTTGCACATCTGGAGTCATTTCTGATAATAGATGTGTTGGTTTAGGTCAGTCTTAAGAAGCTGAGCTGTGTTCTGTTCCGTATTTTACATTTCCAAGGAGCTGGCGTGGTTCATTTGTGAGCCTTTCTATCCTGTACTTCCCCAGCAAGACTCTTTTTCCTCCTGACTCCTGTGTGACAAAAAGAAACTCAGCCTTGAGATCTCTTGATCCTTTGGAAACCAGACCAACTCTTCCCCAGTTTTGGAAGTACCAAATTCTCAGCATTCTTGACACCAGGGCCAGTGGTTTGTCAGCCTAAAGGGTCCAGGTTTTGTGCAGCTGGGAGTTGCTGTGGTGAATATTCCAGAGTTACAGTGCTTTGAGGTAGTTCATTTGCTTCACACCTCTAAATTTTCAGTGTTGAGAGTGGGAGGTTTGGGGAGCAGAGACACAAAGGTCAGCATTTAATAGTGGGCGTTTAATTCTGTCGGCTTGCAAATTGCCATGTAATGGAGGCAGGAGAGCCTGGGGGCAGCTGCATCATTCCCAACAGCTCTGGGCCCAGTCTGTGTCCTGGGGGTTGATCAGGACCGTGCCTGGGGGCACAGGGGGCTCTGAGTGCACCGTGGCACCTTCCTCTTGAGAGGAAAAGGTCACAGTTCATGTCTCGTGTAAATAGCTGGGTCATACTTTTTTCCAAATGGATGAGTGATCTCGAGATTTGGCATCAGCCCCCATTGGATAGTTCTGTCAGCTGTTGGTGGCTGTAACTTCCCAGAGCATTTCAGACACACTTTTGAAATCAGCATGAAAAAGCTGATAGCATTGCTCTGTCCATCTATTTTTTTTTTTTTTCCTTCCTCTTGGGAAAAAAATTACTCTTTAACATTTAACATACACCACAAAACCCTTGAGCCCTTTACTTGTCCTGGTGAAAGTAGTTCTGCTGTTCCAGGTGGGATCATTGCTGTGTCCGTGCGTGTCCGTGTGTGTCCCCCTGCTCCAGACCCTGTCTCGGTCCCGTGGCTCCACTGGCTCCACTCCTGCTCTGTAGAATAGCTGGCACACTCCCCCACAGCTCACTAGTAATGCTTGCTTGGGGTTTTTTGTTTTTTTTTTTCCCCTCTTTTCCACTCTTGTTATATTTTTACTTTCTTTTTTTCTTTGTGATGTGACATTTTCAGCTGATGTATTGAAAGCAAACCCTTCTAATTTGGGAGTCCAGATCACAAGAGTGAGTTTCTTTCTACTGGTGTCTGTAGTTGTATCTTTTTTTGTGTGTCCTCCCCTCTGATTTTGGTAACAATCAACCACATTTAGTAAATACAATTAGGTAAGAGAATCCTCTGTCTTGTCCAATCGCTCCCTTTTTCACAAAGCAATGTTCTCTTTACATTGGGCCAGCTTAATTCCTCTAATTTGAGCTTTGGGTTGGTTTCCAGATCCACTGTTTCTGTGTGTGGCAGTCTGACTCTGCTCCAGGAAAGAGGCAGAGTCAGCCAGCCAGAAGTATTTAGAATTCACCAGTGATTTGTACATCCTGTACAAGAATTGTTCCAAAGTGACTCCTGCTCTGAGTCCCGTTAGTCTCCCAGGCCCTGCATGAAATGCCTGAAAAACATGAAACTTCTTCCAAAAGCTGAGTACAGGATGCGTTCTGGAACTGGGCCCTTTGAAAAGGTTTTGAATTGTGCACTAAAAAAGAACAATGAGTCCCTTTAGGATGGTAGAGGTTTGTCTTTGTTGCTTTCTGTTACTTAAACTTCTGTAGAGCACTCTAAAAAAATGTTGTGAATATCCACATATATTCCAAGGAAAAGCAGCAGCCTCTTCTAGTGCTCTGAGACAAGGACTTTCCAAAATGTTCTGAAGTCTTGGATGTTTATTTCCTATTAGAAATGACTACCTAGATTTCCTCAGTGATATTAGGATGTTTGAAATTCCTTGGGACTGAGTTTGCTTCCTCATGCTAATATTTCTGGGGAACTTGGTGCTTCTGCCCCCCAAAGTATTCAACCCCCAGAGACCCTCCTGCCTTTAGAGCAGTTTGTTTCTTGACCCTCTCAGAACTACTGTCAGGAAAACAAGTAACTGGTTGTGGTGTATGTTGTATTCTGTATTTGCTTACAAAATCATTTGCATGGGATTTTTGGCTCCTTCTCCAATGTAACGGTACATTGCTTTTGTCAGATGTCATTCCTGGGTAACTCTGGCACCAGCTAATCCCTCCTGTCCTTTGGCCCGTGCTCTTGACTCGTGTCACGCACTGTTTGTCAAGTACATCTGCACCCTGCAAGAGCAGCAAAGTAAACAATCCTTCTTCTTTTCCCCTTTTCCTTCCAGAATTTGCTTGTTGCTTCGAAATCAGCTTTGTTGTCCATGCTAAAGAAAACAGTAGTGTTGATTGGAAGGGGGTATGCGCAGAACTTGAAGTCATAGCCAAAAGTGACCACCAGTTGTCTTTTCCTTCAGCTGCTGGGAGGATGGCAGCGTGCTCCGTGGGATTTGTTGAGCTAAGATGCTGTTGCTCCATCCTGGCTCAATAAATGTCCCTGGGGAGGGGCTTGACACTGCAATTTCCAGTGCTACAGCAAAGAGCTGCTCTTGGATAAACCACAAACACCTTTGATCTGATTCGTCCCCGCTTTCTTTTGCCTCAGAGGTTGAAGGATCTCAAGCAAAGGGAATTTGCTCGCAATGTCTCGTCGAGATCCCGGAAAGATGAGAGGAAGCAGGAGAAAGCCCTGCGGCGCCTGCACGAGCTGGCTGAGCAGAGGAGGCAGCCGGAGTGGTGAGTCTGGGTGGTCCCCTGGAGCCCGGGGGGCTGCAGCCCTGGGCTGGGCTGGCATTCCCGCCCTGGGATACTGCACAGGCTTTGAGGGCAAAGCTTCACAGTGTTTGGGGCTCATGCTGTGGTTTTGGTAGCAGTGAGTTCACTAAACTGATCATGCAGAGTATCCCAAATTTGCTTTATCCAGCAATAGGTATTTTCTTCAGTAATTTAATGTTGTTAAAAGCTTTGAGTGGCTGTATAATAATATTTAAATGCATGCGTCTGGGTTCAAGAGCACTTGAACTGTGCAAGATTGCCTCTGCTGAGGGATGGATCCTGCTGCAGAGGCCCAGGGACAGCAGTCAGCTGTGTTTTCTCTCTCCCCTGTTGCAGTGCTCCTGGAAGTGGGCCCATGTTCAGGACCACCACGGTGGCTGTGGACGAGGAAGGTGGAGATGACGATGATTCTGCAGCCAACAGTGGCTCCTTCGTCCAGACCAGCTCTGGCCAGGCCACAGAGATGACCACTGACAGAGGCTTCCTCAACACTGGACAAGGCACTGTGATGCCAGGTCAGACACCTGCCCAGGGGGCACAGGCCATCAGCTTTGGCATTAAGAGCTCTCTGGGAACTCCGCTGCAGAAGATCGGAGTGTCCTTTTCCTTCGCCAAGAAGACCCCAGTGAAGCTGGAGACCATCGCTTCTGTTTTCAAGGACCACGTGGACGAGTCCAATTCTGCAGATGGGGCAAAAGGTGATGAGAGGGGGTCCTCGGAGGCTGGCAGCCTGCAGAAGTCTGGGGAGGGTGAAGGCGCCAATAATTCTGATGGCAAGATGGAGGATGATGACCAGCATGACAAGGACAGCGGGGCTCTGGCCAGCACCTTATCCAAACTGAAGAAGATGAGGCGAGAAGATGGACCAACAGCTGTGGAACCAGAATATTACCACTACATCCCCCCGGCCCACTGTAAAGTAAAGCCCAACTTTCAGTTCCTGCTTTTCATGAAAGCTACTGAGCAAACGGAAGCAGAAAATGTGAACAAAAAAAACGCGCACGAAGTGAAAAAGGGGAGTTCCCCCAAACCAAAACCCAGCAAGCACACAGAAAAGGCTGCTGAGAGCACGGGACAGCAGAAGGTGCAGAGTACTACTGAAAGTGCGGCTCAGCAGGGCAAAACAGAACGAAAAGACATCCCAGAGAATGAAAATACACAGGAGAGCAAGCACGATCCAGAGAGCAATCCCCCTGAGCCAGACACTGCTCCTCCTCCTGCCTCGGGCTGCAGAGATGGCTCTGAGGGACCAAAGCACCCCACGGGACCTTTTTTCCCTGTTCTGAGTAAGGATGAGAGCACGACGTTGCAGTGGCCTTCAGAGCTGCTCATCTTCACCAAAGCTGAGCCCTCTGTGTCCTACAGCTGCAACCCCCTGTACTTCGACTTCAAGCTCTCCCGTAACAAGGATGCAAAAGGGAAAGGGGCTGAGAAGTCCAAGGATCCAGGAGGGCTTTGTAAAGACAGTGCTCAGAGCACAGAACCTGGTGAGATGAGCAAAGCCAAGGAGGCTGAAAGTGTAGGGAACAGTTCTGCTCAAAAAATGGAAAACAAATCCCAGAGCAAGCAGGAGTCCGGTCTGGGAAGCGTCGGTAAGGGAGATGGGGAGGACAGCAGTAAGAGTATAACAGGTAAGAGTAAATCTGGGAGGTCCCATAAACACAAAAAGAAAAAGAAGCACAAAAAGTCCAGCAGACACAAGCGCAAACACAAGGAGGAAGCTGAGGAGAAGGCCCGGAAAGCTGAGCTGGGGGAAGAGAAACCCAAGAAACGGAAAAGGCACAGGCACAAAAAAGGTAAATCCTCCCTTTCGACAGAGTCAGATCGGGCACTGAAACCTGAACTGTCAGAAGACTGCAGTCATTTCCAGAAGAAAAAGCGATGCTCCCAGGAGTCCCAGAGGAAATCCCTGTCTGCTGAGGAGGGAAGCAGCGGTAAAAAAGAAGACGGGGGTAACTCCTGCCAAGAGCACGGCAGTAAAAGACACAAGGCTGAGCTGCAGCAGGTGCCCGGTGCCAGGAGGCGCTGCCCGGCTCTGTCCCAGGCCCAGAGCAGCCGCCGGAGCCGGCAGAGCAGCGCCGACTACGACAGCGACGAGGGCTCCCCCGGCAAGCGCGGCCACCAGAAGTCCCCGTCGCAGTACAGCGATGACTACGACTCGGGCAGCGAGCACTCCCGCAGCCGCTCCCGCTCGGGCCGCAGGCACTCCTCGCACAGGTCCTACTCCACCAGCTCGGACGCGTCCTCGGAGCACAGCCGCTACAGCCACCACAGGAGCTACTCGGACGACAGCTACAGCGACTACAGCGACCGCTCCCGCTGCCACTCCAAGCGCTCCCAGGACTCGGAGGACGACTCCGACTACAACAGCTCAAACCACCGCTCGAAGCGGCGCAAATACTCCTCGTCGGAAGATGACTACAGCTCGAGCAGGAGCAGATCCAGGAGTCGGAGCAGGAGCCGAACCCACCCTCGAGGCAGGTCAAGATCCAGGAGCCGGGGCAGGAGCCGCAGCAGCAGCTGCAGCCGCAGTCGGAGCAAGAGGAGGAGCCGCAGCGTGACGGGCCGCAGCTGGAAGCGCAGCCGCAGCTATAGCCGGGACCGCAGCCGCAGCACCCGCAGCCACTCGCAGAGGTCTCTGTCGCGGAAGGGCTCACGGGGCCACGAGAGCCCCGAGGAGCGAAGGTCTGGCAGAAGGGACTTCATCAGGTCCAAGATCTATCGCTCCCAGTCTCCTCACTATTTCCGGACAGGCCGAGGTGAGGGGTCGCTGCCAAAGAAGGAGGATGGCAAAGGAGAGGATCCGAAAGGATCTGGCTCCCTGTCCCAGAACAGCAGCGGCTCTGGCACGGGGCGGGCCTCGGAAGGGGACTGCAGTCCTGAGGAGAGGAACTCCGTCACTGCAAAGCTGCTCCTGGAAAAGGTGCAGTCCAGGAAGGTTGAGAAGAAGCCCTGCGTCACTGACGAGGTGCTGTCAGGGGCAAACAAGGTGGGCATAAAGCTCAAAGATCCTCCCCAGGGCTACTTTGGCCCCAAACTGCCTCCCTCCTTAGGCAACAAACCGGTTCTGCCCTTAATTGGGAAGTTGCCAACCATTCGGAAACCGAACTCCAAAAGATACGAGGAGTCTGGCTTGGAGAGGGGCGAGGAGCAGGAGCTGTCAGATGCTGAGGATGGTTCCCAAGGCATGGAGGAGGGTCAGCTGGCCAGCCAGTCTCTCCTGGAAGATGTGGTGATGGTAATTCAGGACAAACCTCTGGATGAGCAGAAACGTGACGAAGCCTCCGTGGAGATGCCATCCCTTCCCCTGGATGCGCCGGCGCTCCCCGAGTGCTTTGGCTCCAGAGATCTGGTCATGCCACACAACTTCCTCTCGGATCCGAGCGACGGCGACGGGCTGGAGCCTATGGATGGGGGCAACCAGCCGGTCCCAGTGGAAACCGCTATGATGCCCTTAGTTCCAGACGTTGAGCACTTTCCTGGCTATGTGCCTCAGAGCGGGGAGCCGAGCATAGAAGGGGATCGGGAGGGGGGAGAAGATTCCTCTCTAGCCCCGCTGGAGAGCCAGCCCATCACCTTCACCCCCGAGGAGATGGAGAAGTACAGCAAGCTGCAGCAGGCCGCCCAGCAGCACATCCAGCAGCAGCTGCTGGCCAAGCAAGTCAAGGCCTTCCCCGCCTCGGCCGCGCTGGCGCCGGCCGCGCCCGCGCTGCAGCCCATCCACATCCAGCAGCCGGCGGCGGCGTCGGCCACGTCCATCACGACGGTGCAGCACGCCATCCTGCAGCACCACGCTGCCGCCGCCGCCGCCGCCATCGGCATCCACCCCCACCCGCACCCGCAGCCCCTCGCTCAGGTCCACCACATCCCCCAGCCACACCTGACCCCCATTTCCTTGTCCCACCTGACCCACTCGATTATTCCGGGGCACCCCGCCACGTTCCTGGCCAGCCACCCCATCCACATCATTCCGGCGTCCGCCATCCACCCGGGCCCCTTCACCTTCCACCCTGTCCCTCACGCTCTCTACCCGACCCTCCTGGCTCCGAGGCCCGCGGCCGCCGCTGCCGCCACAGCCCTGCACCTCCATCCCCTGCTGCACCCCATTTTCTCAGGACAGGACTTGCAGCATCCACCCAGCCACGGCACATGAAGGACAAAATGAAGGAACCTCGGAGGAAGGAGTATATTTGGCGTTTCGGGAAGGGGTTGGAGTCGAGCCAGCGGGCAGGTGAGGCCTGAGCATTTCCTTTCACCCTTGAGCAGCCAAAGAAGCCGGAGGCTCGAGGGCTGGGCCGTTGGCTGTGTCCCAGGGATGTCTCACTCTGACTCCTCCGTGCACGCAGCAGCACCGCTCCGGAAGAACCATTTCACCTTTCGAACAGCGAGACACTTGGAAAGGCTTTTTTTTTCCCCCTGGATTCTCACACTTGGTCATCTTCCTTCTGCCACCTTGTATATGATAAATGAGGTTTCATACGCACTAATAGGATCTCTAAAAATCCTTTTAATGAGGTCATCTAAGTAAAATAGCATGATTGAATCCAGCTTGTAATTGGCGATGGAACGTCGGGAGCTGTTGGCTGCAGAGGCACTGGAGGCCTCAGTTTTCAGGCATTGCAAGAGGTTCCTTGGCCTCTGTCACTGCACACGTGGGTTTTTCTTGGTGTGAGCAGCAAAAGTGGAAGTAAGAGCTTACTGTAAAGAGGAGGAGGAGCTCTGTGTGTGTGCCCAGAGCTCCCGTCCTTCTCCATCCTGCACCTGTGTTCCCCTGTGCTGGGACCATGCCTGGATATCCCAGACTGGAGAGAGGTTCTCGGGTCAGGATTCCAGCCTGGGCTTTGACCACTGTTCTGAAAGGGGGGAAAAAAAATCACTCTGAGTTCCATCTTCTGTGGTGTTGGGAAGGAGGCACTTGGATGGGAGAGAGAAGGAAAATCCTGCTAGGAATTGAAGCAATACAGAGGATGGGGGAGCGCGGCCGGGATGTAAAGCGTGTTCTTTCCTCTGTAACACTGATGGTTTCCTTATTAATTTATAGGAATCTTTTTTTTTTTTTTTTTTTTTTTTTTTAATGTAAAGAATTGCACTGAACTCTGTAAACAAAGATGCTGCTTTTTGTAGCTCCTATCAAAGGTTACATTTGTAGTATATCGCAATAATATTTTTTACAGCCAGTTCTTAGTGGTACTTGTTCTGGTGGCTTCTGTGTAAATATGTTTGCTGTAGGTGACCCAAGACACTTGTAAAGGTTCAATTTATAGTTTCAGCTAGATGCAGAACAGCTAAGCATGTATATTTTACCAAGCTCATGTATTTTTGAAGTTTTTATGTACTATAAAATGTAAAAACAAACAAACAAACAAAATCTTCATTTAGAATTTTGCAGAAGAAAAAATCAACAGGTGACACTTGGGCAAGGTGAGGGCTGTGGGGGTGGCAGTGGCTCTGGCAGGTAACGCTGCGTTCCTCCCTGCCATAGGAATGGGCACTGGGGCAGCCTGGGGAGCAGCAGGAATTCAGGGTGCTCCCAGAGCATAGAGAGCCCTTTTGTTTTCCTCTTTCCTTTCCTTTCCTTCCCTCTCGCCCCTCCCTGTTGGAAGCAGTAACACGCAGACCCTGCTGTGCAGGAGGTGCCTTGGGACTGCTCCCATCCCACGCATGAGGTTACCCCACCTTGGTCCATCAGGGATTTCCCAGTTCTCCCTGCATCACCTGGCTCGGGTGACACTGCCCGTGGGAGCTTCCCCGCCCCAGTGCAGGGGATGGGCGGCTGCTGTCCCCCCTCACAGGCATTGCAGGTGTCACAGCCCTTGGGCCACCACCGCTGGGGAGAGGGATTCCAGAGCAGTGTGGGGGTGCGGTGACATCCCCATCCCTTTCCCTGTCCCCTTCCCCATCCTCATCCTCTTCCCTGTCCCCTCCCGGAGTGCAGCACAAGACCAGGCGAAGTCAAAGGATCAAAACCCCCTGAGCTCTCTCACCGTGTAAACGAGAAATTGGAGCAGGTCAGAGTGACAGCAGTCACAAAAAAGGGACTCAAATTTCCTGTAAATACCGAACAATTCAGTGTTACTGTCAGAGCTGAGCTTCGTAGGGCCCGTCCGTGCCCCAGCCTCGTCACACTGTGGGCAGGGAATGGTTTTTGGACATAAGGATAGCGCTAAAATAATTAACCTGTCATTACTTAACGAGCATCAACAGACTGTATTTAACTTTGTCACATAAGATATATATATAAATATATATATATGCTGTAAAATGAGGGAAAAAAACCTTTCTAATAAACCAATGATTTGTGGAAAAAAAAACCGTGGTGGTGTGTGGTGCTGGGGAGCTGCTGTGTAGAGCACCAGCCTCTCCTTTCCTCACCGAAGCCCTGGTTCGATTAAAGCAAAAAAAATCACCCCCTGCATGCCAGCAGGGTCGGGGTCCAGGGTGCCACCTGCCCTTCCCTGCCGGTGGCCCTGGCAGGAGGTGGCAGATGAGGGATGGTGCAGAAGCGCTGAAAGAAACAGGAAATTAAGTAATTGGACAGAAGGAAGAATTCTCAGTGCCCTGAGGGGTCTGGTGTGGGCCCCAGCTGGGTTCAGATGCTGCTGCCAGCTGGGGACGAGACCTCCCGAGGAGGAGCAGCTGCGCCTGAGGCCGATGTGCTCCTCCCGGAGCACGGAGCTGATCCGGCCTCGGCTAAACCCTTCCCAGCCCTCGGAGCTCTGCTTTGGGCAAATCCCGCTCTTCCAACTGCAGCTGCTCCGAAGGGCTGGAGCAGAGCCCGCTCCGGGAACTGTCCCCCGTCAGGGGCCAAGGTGCCGTTTGCCTCTGGGACCCCCCAGATCCCCTGACTCCCCTGTCCTGCTTCCCACCTGCAGCTTCAGAGATGGAGAAGACCCCATTTCACCCGGGCTGGCTCCCAGGGAGAGGCTCCGCGGCTTCTCCCGGCCACCGGCGCTGGGTTGGCACGGGGAGATCTCGGGCAGCCTGAGAGTCCTCAACTGAGTTTCAATTAATTCTGCGGGCGGGTTCAGGGGCTGCCGCCGCTGTCCGGGCAGGGCCGAGCCCCGCGGCTGCCACCGGCCTGGCTGCGGGCACAGGGACGAGCCTTGCTCGCTTGGCTGTGGGCTGTCCTCACCCTGCCCCCGCTCCCTTGCCAGAGCCATGGCTCCCTGGCAGGGTTTTGGGGTGTCCCTGCCCTGTGGGGTGATGCCCAGCGCGGGCGGGCTCGGTGCTGTCAGCTCCATCCGGCTGCGGAGGGGATATCGGGGGCGATGGAGGGGCCCTGTGCCCCGCCGTCCTCGCCACGTTTCCGCCTGCACCCCGAAATAGCCACCCCAAGATGAAGATCCCGAAATAGCCACCCCGACACGGGCTGGGTGCTGCTCCGGTGGGCGAGAGGCTCGGGCTGCTGTGGCCCTGTCCCCCCACTCTGCCACCCGTCCCCGGTGGCACTGCCACCTCCTGTCCCCCGCCCAGCTCCGGCCGCAGCCAGACGGGGCACCTCGGGGCTCCCTGCAGGAGCGGATGCGCCTCCGGGGGGGCCCTTCCTGTGTTCCCTATTCCTGCTGGCCCCGTCCCCAGCTGCGTCCCTCGAGATAAGCCAGGGACGCCCCGGGACGGCGGCTGCGGCCACATTTTGGGGTGACGATGGAGCTGCTGCGGGTGCTGCTGCTTCTCGGGGCGCTGCGCCTGCCCCCCACGCTGGGGCTTCTCCAGGACCCCCCCACCATCTACGAGGGACCCCCCGGCAGCTATTTCGGTTTCGCCCTGGATTTCCACATAAGCGAGGGAAGGTAGGGGCGCACCGTGGTGCCGGGGTCGGGCACGGCACACGCCCGCCGAGCCTGACACCCGCTCTGCCCGCCAGGCCCGGCGTGGCGGTGGGGGCTCCCCGTGCCAACACCTCCCAGCCCGGCGTGGTTCAGCCCGGCGCCGTCTTCCTCTGCTCCTGGCCCCCCGACAAGATCCCCTGCCACCCCCTCCCCATCGACACTGAGGGTGCGTGGGCGCCGTGGGGCGCGGGGTGGGAGCGGGGTGGGGGGGGCCCTGCTCCGCACATTCCCCCTCTCCCGCTCCCCCAGGGGACGAGAGCGAGATCCAGGGCACCTTGGAGCTCCACACCTACAAGTCGGACCAGTGGCTGGGAGCGTCTGTGACCAGCTGGGACGGCAAACTGGTGGTGGGTGCATCGGGGGGGTTGCGGGCAGCCTGGGGTGGCGGCGGGGTGGGCACCCAGCCCGTCCCACCGCCGTGCCCAGGTCTGTGCCCCGCTGCAGCACTGGAACGCGATGGAGGGGCAGCAGGAGGCGTTCCGCACCCCGACGGGCGCCTGCTTCGTGCGGAGCCCGGGACAGCGCAGCGCCGTGTGGTATTCGCCCTGCCGCGACCGGACCATGGCCAGCACCTACCGCCAGACGAACTACGGTGAGGGGGGACCGGGGAGCGGGGGGTGCCCCCAACCCCCCGTCCGTCTGACCCCGCCCTGTGCCCTCAGCGCACGACAAGCGCTACTGCGAGATCGGCTTCAGCGCCGCCGTCACCACGGTGAGAGCGGACTTGAGGGGCTCGGGGGACTCGGGGGGGCTCGGGAACATTGTGGGGATCCGTGGGCGGCGCCCATGTGGGGTGCTGATAGAGATGCAGAGAGTGTGGCCAGGATGGTACCTGCGTGTCACGGCGGGGGATGTCGGGGTAGGGATGCTCGGGTGGGAGATGCTCAGGTAGGGATGCTCAGGTGGGGGATGCTGGAGCGGGAATTCCGGGAGGAGAGGTCCTAGGAGTGGGGGGTGGGGATGCTGGGGTGGGAGTGCCAGGATGGGAAATACTGGAGTGGGGGATACTTGGGTGAGGATGCTTTGGGGGGATGCCAGGGTGCCCCCGGGGTGGTGCTGAGCCCGTTCCTCCCGCAGGACGGGACGCTGGTGCTGGGTGCCCCCGGCGGGTACTACTTCACGGGTGAGTCCTTCCTGCCAGCGCTGCCACCCCGGCTGGTGCTCCCGGGGTGCCCTTTGGGTGGGCACGGCGGGAGGAGGGTGCCCCGGACGGGTTACCCCGTAAGTGCCACCGGCAGTGGCAATGGCAGCCCAGGGCGTGTGGCAGCGGGTGCCCCATCAGTGCTGGTGTCCCACAGGGCTCGTGTACTCGGTGGAGCTGGACAAGATCCTCAGGCGCTTCCTCGGCACGTCCCTGCTGTGGCTGGGGAGCCCCGGGCGCCCCACGGAGCCGGTGTCTGGGGAGTACGAGGACGGGTACCGGGGTGAGCAGCGGGCACGGGCACCCTGCCCCGCTGCCAGCTCCTGCTGGGATACCCCGGGGTCACCAGTGCCCATCTCCCTGCAGGGTACTCGGTGGCTGTGGGCGAGTTTGATGGCAACCCCAAAACCAAAGGTAGGGCTGGGGGGTGCAGGGAACGGGGGTTGATGGGCCTGGGGCACCCCGGGGCTCCAGAGTGACCTTGCTTCTCTTCCCAAGGGGGATGGACGGGTTGTGCCAGGACAGGGGTCCCGTCCATCTCTGTGCCCTCATGCCCCCAGGGGTATCCCTGCGCCCACTCCAGCGCCGGGGGTATCCCCGTGCCCCCTCCATGTCCCAGTGCGGGGGCTCAGGGCTCTCATCCCCCACAGAGTACGTGGTGGGGGTCCCCAACAAGAGCAACACGAGGGGTGAGGTGAGTGCTGCCGAGTGCCCGGTGCCGGTGCCCGGCCGAGGGGACACCAGGTGACACCTCCACGTGTCACCTCCACGTGTCACCCCGGGCTGGGCCTGGCGTCTGACACTGCCCTGGGCAGGTGGAGATCTTCACTGCGGGGGACACCCTGCGCTGGCTGCGGGGCATCGCCAGCGAGCAGGTACCCGTGCCCCGTGCCACCCCCAGCACTCCCGGGGCTCCACAGCACCCTGCTCCCACCCCACAGCACCCCAGCACCCCCCGGCCTGCCCGGGCACCGTGCCCCCGGCACCCCCCGGTGCCACCCTCTACCCTTCCCAGGTGGCTTCGTACTTCGGGCACACGGTGGCGGTGGCCGATGTCGATGGGGACGGGTGAGAGCAGGGGCAATCCCCCCTCCGCCTCCTCCATGGGGACACCCAGGGGTGCTGCCCGTGCCTGGCACACCGCTGGGTGCCCCCAGCCCCCAAACTTGCGGACCCTGACCCTGACCCTGACCCCGCGCCGGGCACAGGCGGGACGATCTGCTGGTGGGCGCACCCCTGTACATGGCCCGGCGCTCCGACGGGCAGCGCAGCGAGCTGGGGCGCCTCTACCTCTACCTGGGGCGGGGTCCGCAGCCCCTCGCCGGGCCCCCCCAGACCCTGACGGGCACCCACCCCTACGGCCGCTTCGCCGCCGCCATCGCCAGCCTCGGGGACCTGGACAAGGACGGCTTCGGCGGTAACAGCGCGGCGGGGAGGGGGGAGGATGTTTCCCCTGTGCCGCGCCGTGGGGAAACTGAGGCAGGAGAGCGCGGGTGGGTGCCCACGTCCCTCCTGTCCCCCCCAGACGTGGCCGTGGGCGCCCCGCAGGGGGGTGACAGTGGCAGCGGGCAGGTCTTCATCTTCCGCGGGCAGAGCGAGGGGCTGGCGCCGGTGCCCACCCAGCGCCTCAGCAGCCCCTTCCCCGGCCCCGCCGCCTTCGGCTTCGCCCTGCGCGGTGCCACCGACCTGGACGGCAACGGCTACGCGGGTACGGCCCCGGCACGACACCGCCCTGCCACCCCTGTGCCACCCCTGTGCCACCCCTGTGCCACCCCTGTGCCACCATCCCGGCACTCACCCTCTGCTTGTCCCTGCAGATCTGCTCGTGGGGGCTTATGGAGCCGCCAAGGTGGCCGTGTACCAGTGAGTGCCCGTCCCTGCGGTGGCCCGGGGCTCCCTGTTGGGTCCTGCGGCACCTCAGCAATGTCCCCGTGCCCCAGGGGACTGCCCGTGGTGGTGGCCCAGACCCAGCTGAGTGTCCCCGACGGGCTGAACCCTGAGATCCTGGACTGTGTCCTGCCCGACTCCAGTGTCCGCGTCAGCTGGTGAGGGGACACTGCCGTGGGGACACCACGGGGACATCGCTGTGGGGACCATGGGGCACCGCCGTGGGCACAGGACAGGTCCCTGAGCGCCTGTTGGTGTTGTCCCCCCGCAGCTTCCACGTGGTGTTTTGTGTCAGCGTGACGGGCCAGCACCTCCCTCAGAGCATCCGTGAGTGCCAGTGTCACCCTGGGGGCACGGCTGTCACACGGGCACCGCCGAGGTGTCCCCGCGGGTGTCACCAGTGCCACCCTCCTGTTCCCCACCAGAGCTGGAGGCTGAGCTGCAGCTGGACCGGCTGAAGCCCCGGCCGTCGCGGAGGGTCCTGCTGCTGCAGGGACACCAATCGTCCTGGCAGGAGCAGCTGGTGGTGGCACCGGGGACACCCCCTGTGTGCAGCAACCTCACCGCCTACCTGCGGGTACGGGCGCAGGGACAGCGCGGGAGAGGGCGGGGACAATCCACGAAGGGTGGGGGACAGGAATGGGGACGTGGCATCTCCAGCCCGGATGGGGACAGGGTTGGGGACAGGGATTTACAGTCTCCCCTCACAGGAGGGTGGGTGACAGGGATGGGGGCTGTGCTGGGGGGAGGTCCTGGGGTGGCATGGGATGCCCTCCAGAGCGCTCTGCCCGTGGGTGTCCCCAGGACGAGTCCGAGTTCAAGGACAAGCTGAGCCCGGTGGCTCTGAGCATGGCCCTGACGCTGCCCAGAGAGGCCCCGGGGTTGGTGCTCTACGGGGACACCCTGGTGCAGGCACAGGTAGGGGGACATGGCTGTGGGGGGATGTCACCGTGGTGACACGGGGTGGGCTCTTCCCCACAGCTGGGCCAGGGCACATGTGGGGACCCCCAGCCTGGCTGTGCCCAGCTCTGGGGTCCCCAGCGTGTGCCAGTGTCCCCAGCATCCCCCTGGGACATGGCCTCTGTGCCCCCACGCTGTCCCCAGTTTCCACTGGGATGTGCCCCCTCTCCCTGGCATGTCCGTCCTGTTCTGTCCTCTGTGCTCACCCTGCAGTCCCCAATCCCTCCCCTGGATGTGCCCTCTGTCCCCATTCCCAACCCTGAGGATGTCCCCTCTGTTCCCTCTGCCATCCCAAATCCCTCCCAAGATGTCCCCCTGCTGTCCCTGCCCCCCCTGTGGCGTGTCTCAGGGTATGTCCCAATCGTCCCCTGGATGTCCCCTCTGCTGTCACCTCCCCCCGCTCCATCCCCGGTCTCTCCCTGGAATGTCCCCTCCCTGCACTGTGCCAAATCTTCCCTCTGGGATGTCCCCTCTGGCCCCTCCACCAGCGCAATGCCCCCGCCCCGTGCCCCTGCTGTCCCCAATGTCCCCCCCTGCCACACCTCACCCTGTCCCCTCCCTGGCCCCCTCCCAGACCCACATCATCCTGGAGGACTGTGGCGACGACAACCTCTGCGTCCCCGACCTCCACCTGGCCGCCGACACGTGAGCGCCGGGGCTGAGGGGGTGCCTGGTGTCCCCGGGGGGTGCTGAGCGCTGTCCCCATGTCCCCCAGCCCCAGCCAACGCCTGCTGATCGGCGCGGAGGCTGCGCTGTCCCTGCGTGCCAACGCCACCAACGCGGGCGAAGGCGCCTTCGAGGCGGAGCTGAGGGTGCAGCTGCCCCCCGGCACCCACTACCAGGCTGCCCGCAGCACCATCCCGGTGGGTGCCGAGTGGGGGTGACAGGGGTGACCGGGGGGGCTCATGTCCAGCCCTTGGTGGCCGTCTCCCTCTTTGGGGGTGCCCAGGTGCTGAGGGGTGCTGGGAGATGCCCCGGGCAGGGGGCTCAAACCATGTCCTTGGTGGCTGTCACACCTCCATGAGGGTGCCCAGCCCAGGGAGTGACCCAAATCGGGGGCCTCACACTGTGTCATCCATCTCCATCATCCTCCATGGGGCTGCCGGGTGGGGATGGGTGCCCAGGGATCCTGGGTCGGGGGTTCACGTCCTGCCTTGGTGGCCATCACTCTGCACAGGGTCCCCACTGGTGATGGGTGTTCAGGGGTGTCCGGGGTGTGGGGCTCAAGCCCTGCCCTCAGCTCATGCAGGTTCCCGGTGTGGTTGGTTCATGGATGGGTCCCTGACGTGTCCCTGTCCCATGTCCCCACGCCACAGGGGCAGGAGAAGCTGAGCTGCAACCCCAAGAAGGAGAATGGGACCCACGTGGTGCTCTGCGAGTTGGGCAACCCCATGAAAGCGGGGGCCCGGGTAAGGGGACAGGGGCTCCCTGCTGTGCCTGGCACCCATTGGGGCTGGTCACCCAGCTGCCCCTCTCCTCTGCTGTCCCACAGATCACCGTGGACATGGAGCTGAGCGTGTCCGGGCTGGAGGACATGGGGGATGCCATCACCTTCCACCTCCAGCTGCGGAGGTGACACCCCGCTGTCCCCCTGTCCCCCACCCACTGCTGGGACATCGGCACCTTGGGCTCAGTGTCTCAGCATGTCCCCAAACTCAGCGTCCATCTCATCTCGCTGTGTCCCCACAGCAAGAACAGCCCCAGCCACAGCAACGCGTCGGTGACGGTGACAGTGCCCGTGGAGGCAGAGGCAGAGATGGAGCTGCGAGGGTGAGGGTCTGGGGGACACGGGGATAATGGGGGGACAAAGGGGGACACTGACCCTCCTCTCCCACCAGCAACTCCCTGCCTGCCACCACGGTGCTGCCCACGAGCTGGCACTGGGTGGAGGGCAGCCAGCGGCTCGAGGACCACGGCATCAAGGTGGAGCACGTCTATGAGGTAGGACACGGCACCCGCGGGTGCTCGAGGGTGTCCCCTCTGTCCCCTCCCCGGCGTCGCCCCCTGTGCTGGGCATCATCGCACCGTCTCCCGCAGCTCCACAACAAAGGTCCCGGCACCGTCAGCGGGGTCACCCTGAGCCTCGCCATCCCCCACCTGCTGGGCAGCCACGTCCTGCTCTACCTGCTGGAGCTGGGCACCGAGGGGGGCATGAACTGCTCCCACCACCCCGCCCTCAACCCCGCCCAGGTAGGGGCTGCGGGACCGCCGCCCACCGGCGGGCGCCGGGACATGTCAGGGAGGCGCGCGTCACCCCTGTGTCCCCTTCCAGCTGCACATCCCCCGTCCGACGGCCGCAGCGCCCGGGAACGGCAGCCACCAACGGGAGCGCCGGGAGGCGGAGCCGCCCCCGGGAGCCGGGCTGGGGGACCTCGTCCGTGTGGTGAGCGGGTCACCCTGGGGACCTGGGGCTGCGATGGATGGGTGTGGGTGGGGGTGCCAGGGTGGGGATCGCATCCCTTGGGTGACCCTGGGGACCTGGGGCTGCGATGGATGGGTGTGGGTGGGGGTGCCAGGGTGGGGATCGCATCCCTTGGGTGACCCTGGGACCTGCAGCCCGTGGTGGGCACGGGGCTGGGGGTGTCACCTGGGGTGGAGGCCCCCCAACATCCGCCGTGTCCCTCAGGACTGTGACAATGCCACGTGCGTGGACATCACCTGCCACGTGCCCAGCCTGGGCAAGGACCAGCGGGCACTGGTCAGCGTCCACGCCCTGCTCTGGATGGACACCCTGCAGCAGGTACTGTCCCCTCCTGGGACAGAGGGGACGCGGTGGCACTGTGGCCCCAGGGCATCCCTGCAATGTCCCCTCCTGCACGGCGGTCCCCAGAGATCACCCTGGGGATACCGTGTGTGGGATCACGGGTGCCCTGTTCACCGCCAGCGCCCCTGATGCCAGGTTCCTATGTGTCCCCGTGTGTCCCCCGCGTGTCCCTAGCGGGAGCACCTCCTGACGCAGTTCCTCATCCAGTCACAAGCGTGGTTCAACACCTCGGGCATGCCCTACCGCGTCCAGCCCCGGGTCCTGCCCACCGGCAAGGCTGAGGTAGGGCTGGCGTGGCGTGGGGACACAGGGACGGGCCGTGGCGGCAGCGGTGTCACCCACCTGTCCCTCTGCAGACTGACACCCGCGTGGTGCGCGCCAGCCCCGGGGGCGAGGGGGCTGTGCCGGTGTGGTGGGTGGTGCTGGGGGTCCTGGCCGGGCTCCTGCTCCTCACCCTTCTCATCCTCCTAATGTGGAAGGTGAGTGCGCGCGGCGGATACTGGGGACACTGGTGACATCCACCACGGTGGCGGGGCCGCACTGGCACGAGAGAGGGACCCCGAAACATGGGACATAGCGCGGGGGGCGGGAGCTGTGGGACGGGACCGGGGACAGCAGCACGGGTGACACCGCGGGGCCCCCAGAGGCTGGTGCCAGGGGACCCCTCAGGAGTGACGTCATGGGGTCCCCGCGGCGGTGCCACAGGGATCTCTGGGGCTGATAATGTGGGACCGCTGTCACTGTGCCCCCTTCCAGACGGGTTTCTTCAAGAGGACGCGGCCGCCTGCCGAGGGGGACACGCAGGAGCCCGGCCAGGCCCAGGAGCCGGGGAGTGCCCAGGACTAGCGGCGTCCCCTGTGCCCCGTCCCCACCCAGCTCCCCTTCCCCAGCCCCCCCGAGCCCCCGTGGGACCCCAGCCCCGCTCTGCTCCCCCCGGACAATAAATCCCTGCCCTGCCCTCGGCTGCTGCCCACGGGGGTGTGGTTGTGTCCCCCGGACCTGCACCGGGGGTGTCTGGCAGGGGACAGGGAGGCTTTTGGGGACCCCCGCGTGCCCTTGTGGGGTGCCCCGGGAGGGCAGTCGGGGGGGTTGGTGCCGGGGTCGGTCCCGGGGCTGGTGCAGTGCCGGGGGATCCGCACTGGGGCCGGTGCTGGTACCGTGAGTGGGTCACGGTACCGGGGTCAGTCCCAGCGATGAGACCGGGGGATCGGGGCACTGCCGGGGGCCGGTCCCAAAATGCCGCCGCGGTACCGGGGCTCGGCAGTGAGGCTCAAGGAAATACCGCGAGGGGGTCCTGGGGTGCTGCTGCCGGTACGGGGGCAGTCCCGGGATGACGGTGCCGGTGCCGTGTCCCCGTGCCGGGGCTTGGACTGGAGCCGGGAATGGGTCCCGGGAGGCCTGCGCGGTACCGGGGGCAGTGCAAGGCTGCCGGTGCGGTACCGGAGTGAGTCCTGCGGTGCCGGGTCTCGGTCCCGGTCTCGGGGCGGTACCGGGGGTGGATGCAGCGGCTCGGGATCGGTACCGGGGATAGCGCCGGGGCTCGAGGCAGCGGCAGAGGTGGATCCGGGGCTCGGTGCCGATGTCGGGGGTGGATGCTGAGATGGCGCTGCCGATACCACGGTCAGTCCCGGGATGCCGGTAACGGTACCGAGTCCCGGTCCCGGGGAGGGGAGCCGGCGTTTGTTGCGGTACCGGCGATGGGGCCCGGGTCTAGGGGCACCGTGGGGGGCGGTGCCGGAGGTCTGGGGCGGTGCCGGGGGTTGGTCCGGGGGTCTCGGGGCGGTGCCGGGGGTGGTCCCGGTGCCGGGGCGGTGCCGCTCCGGGGGTGGGCGCTGGGCGGCCGTGCCCGGCGGCTCCGGCAGGTGGAGCCCGGTCCCCGCGGCGGGCGGGCGGACGGGCCGGGCGGGCCGGGCATGGCGGGGTAACGGCGCGGAGCCACCATGCGGCCCCGCCGCCTCCTGCCGCCGCTGCCGCCGCTGCCGGTGCTGCTGCTGCTGGCGGCCGCGGGCGGGCGGCGGGCGCGGGGCGCGGCGGAGCCGGGAGCGCACGGTGAGAGCGGCCTTTGTGTGCGGGGCGGGGGGCGCCGCCGGCAACACCCCGCCGCCTTCCCCGCCCGAGCCCCGCTCCCGCATCCCTCCGGCATCCCTCGGTCCCCACCCCTCGCCCCGCACCATCCCGGCCCGACCGACGCCCCCGCTCCCCCGCTCTTCCGCTCCCCCGTCCCCGCCCGAAGCCCCGCATCGACATCCCCTCGGCATCCTTTGAACCCGATCGCCCCCCCCCGCGCACCACCCCCCGATCGATCCCGGCGCCGGTCCCCCCATCCCCGCCCGACCCCCGCCCCGACACTCCCGCACCCCCCGCACCCCCATCCCCGCCCGCCCCCCGCCCCGAATCCCCACGATCCCGACACCCCCATCCCCGCCCGGCCCCCCCCGGCTCCGACACCCCCATTCTTGCTCACCCGTTCCCCCACCGCGCCCAAGTCCCCCCGTCCATTTCCCCCTTGTCCATCCCCGGCTCTGTCTGTCCGGCCGCACCCCCGTCTGTCCGTCTGTCTCCCCCTCCCCGGGCGGTTCTGGCCACCGGCGGGCGGTGGGTGATGGGTGGGGGGCCTGGGCAGTGCCAGGGGGTGTAGCTGGTTGGGTGGGGGTCACGGACAGAGCCTGGGGGGACGAGAGGGTGGGGGTGGTCCCAGACCTTGCGGTACAGGATTGGGGGGGTCCCGTGCAGCACCAAGGGTTCGTCCTGGTGGGTGGGGGTCACAAACCAGGGGGTGAAGGAAGTTGGGTGGGGATCGTGGGCAGAGCTTGGGGGTGCAGGAGGGCGGGTGGGGGTCCCGAGCAGAGCTCGAGGGTGTCTGATGGTGGGTGGAGGTCCCAGGTCAGGGGGTGAATGATGGTGGGTGGGCAGGGGGGTGCACCCGGCAGGCAGGGTGGGCCTTGGGGTCCCCGCGGGTCCCTGTGACCCCCTCCTGCACCCCAAACCCTCCTGGCGGAGCCCCTGTGCCAGGGCCAGGCGTGCCCGGGGGTGAGAGGGGGGCTGTGGGGTGAGCGGGGTCCCTGGCCCGTCCTGTCTGTGCCGGCTGTCACCCCAGCCCATCCCCGTCCCCGCGGGGTGACAGACACGACAGGGCTCCTCGCTGCCACCCCAGGGCCTGGCATCTCCCGCCGCGCCTCACGGGATCGTGGGGTCAGACTGGGGGGCACCGGGGTCAGGCTGGGGGGCACTGGGGAGCCAGCGAGGGGCCGGCGTGCCTCGCGGTGGCCGTGCCACCCTCGGGGGACCCTTTGCTGATGGTGGGGGGACGGAGAGTGGGGACGGGGACGGCCGTGCCGCTGGGGGTGGCACCACGGCCCCCCCTCTCCGGCGGACACCGGGGTGGCAGTTGGTGCCAGCTGTCCCCCGGCAGCTGCGGGTGGCCGGCGCGTGGCGGCGGGGACATTCCTGGCGTGCGGGGGGACACCCCCAGCCCCTCCATTCCCGAAACCCGCTCCCCCCCCGTGCATCGCTGGAGCAGCTGTTGCGAATTTCCCCCCTCGCCCATTGCCGCATCTGGGCCGCGTCCGGGCCGGGGCGGGTCGGGGCGGGGTGCCCGGTGGACTGGGGGGGTTCCGGGGGGCCGGGGCTGCGGGAGGCCGGGCGGGAGCCCCGGGGCGGCGGGATGAAGGAGGTCGTTGCCTGGGTGACGGCGCCGGAGCCGGGACCGCTGCCAAGGGCTGCGGATCATGCGCAGGATGGCGCTGGCTCGGGGGGGCCGGGGGCACGCGGGGTTTAGGGTCCCCCCTCCCTCGAGCCGGGCCCTGCAGCGGGGCTTGCCGGGGGGATCCCTCCCTCTGCGGCTGGTGGGGCCAGCTGGGGTCGAGACCCCTGCCCTTGGGACAGGTGTGAGGCTGGGGGTGGCCTCTGGTGGGGGGGTGAGAGTGACGTGACTGGGTGCACCCACCCGGGTGGGCACGGCACCCTGGGGCCAGGACCCCCTCAAGGGGGCACAGGGTGGTGGGCACAGCGGTGATGCTCACAGCCCCTCAGGACAGCGCCTGCTGCCCACCGGGGAGCACCGGCGACCTGCCAGGGTGGTGCCTGTGACCCACCCGGGTGGTGGCTGTGACCTGCTGGGGATGGTGGGCACTGGGATGGGTCCCACCACCCGCCAGGATGGTGCCCGTGGCTTTCTGTGATGGCGCCTGTGACCTGTCAGGGTGGGTCCCACCTTCCTGCCTGGATGGTGACCGTAATCCGCTGGGACAGGTCCCACCACCCGCTGGGGTGGTGACATCACCCGCCAGGACTGTGGCTGGGATGGTGACCATGACACCCCTGGGATGGTGACCATAACCTGGCAGGGTGTTCCACCACCTGCTGAAATGGTGACTGGACCCCCTGTGCTGTTGGCTGTGACCCCCTGTGATGGGGATGGTGGCCAGCAGGACAGGTCCCACCACCTCTTGGTGTGGTGCCAATCATCCATCGGGGTGGTGCCCATTTCCCCTGGGATGGTGCCCATGACCCCCTGGGATGGTGTCCATGACCCCCTGGGATGGTGGCCGTGACCCCCTGGGATGGTGGCCGTGTTCCCCTGGGATGGTGGCTGTGTCCCCCTGGGATGGTGCCCGTGACCCCCTGGGATGGTGGCTGTGACCCCCTGGGATGGTGGCTGTGTCCCCCTGGGATGGTGGCCGTGACCCCCTGGGATGGTGGCCGTGACCCCCTGGGATAGTGGCTGTGTTCCCCTGGGATGGTGGCTGTGTCCCCCTGGGATGGTGGCTGTGTCCCCCTGGGATGGTGGCTGTGACCCCCTGGGATGGTGGCTGTGATCCCCTGGGATGGTGGCTGTGACCCCCTGGGATGGTGGCCGTGACCCTCGGGTTGTTTCCCAGCCCCTGCTGGGATGGTGGCCGTGCCCGCTGGGTTAGCGGCTGTGACTCCCGAGGTGTGTCCCACCCACCCTGTCCCTGTGCCGGTGGTGCTCCGGGGGTGCCGTGCCCGTGCCCGTGCCGGTGCCCGCGCCAATGTCCCCGCCGGTGTCCCCGCAGAGGTGCTGCTGCGGGTGCAGGTGTTTGAGAGCGGCACGCTGGCCCCGCTGGCGCAGGCGGCCCTGGACGTGTTCGGCGCCCGCAGCGCGCTGGCGGCCGGGACCACCGACCACACGGGCACCGGGGTCCTGCCCGTGCCCTACCGCCTGGGCTCCTGGCTGCTTGTCACCGCCGCTCACCGCGGATACGTCACCGCCTCTGTCCCCTGGCGCGTCACCAAACTGCCACGTGAGTCAGCGGGACCCCCGACCTGGGGGGAACCCCAGTGCCTTCCTGGGCAGCCCTGGGTGGGGGTCCCCATCCCTGACCGTGGTCTCTGAGTCTGACTAGGTGGCACAATCCCCTCCCAAGGGGGTTTGAGCTGTGATGGGGGATCCCCAGTCAATTCCTGGGGGTTCTGGGTCTGATTGGAGGTCCTGAATTCCTAACTGGGGGTTCTGAGCCCTGCTGTGGGGTCCTTAGTCCCTTACTGGGACCTCAGTCCCTTCCTAACAGGGGACCCCTAATAGGTTTCAGTGTAGGGGTCCCTTACACAAGGGTGTTTGGGAGGGGTCTGGCCTCTTCGGGAGGGGACAACCATGTCCTGGTGGCCCCCAAGTCATCCCATCCCATCCCATCCCATCCCATCCCATCCCATCCCATCCCATCCCATCCCATCCCATCCCATCCCATCCCATCCCATCCCATCCCATCCCATCCCATCCCATGGGAAGTTGGGGGTGCCCCTGGGGATGCACCCCAGTCCTTTTCCCCAGGGCGGGGGGGAGTGGGGGGTGGCATCAATGGGAGGGGTCGCCTTGGGGGGGTGGCACACAGGGAGCACTCAGCTGGGCAGGTGGGAATGGGGGCACAGGGATTGTGGGGTGCAGGATGAGGGAATGGGGGCTACTGGGATGAAGGGATACAGGGACAGGGACGGGGTTGTGGAGGGGGTGCCCCCACCCTGCCCACTGCCTGCCCCCACCTGTCCCCAAATGCACCTCACCCCTTGCTGTCCCCCCTTCCACACCCCCTCTGCAGACCCCATCTTCCCCCTCTCCCCATCAGTCCCCCCAAGCCCGGGAGGAGTGTGTGTGTATTTTGGGGGTCCAGCTGTGCATCTTTTGGGGTCCCCCATCACCCCTTCTTCCCCTTGCAGTCTACGCCTCCATCAGCCTCTACTTGCTCCCGGAGCGCCCGGCCACGCTCATCCTCTACGAGGACCTGGTCCAGATCCTCCTGGGATCCCCAGGTGAGACACGGGGATGGCGGTGGGTGACACCACCAGCCCCCCCGGGTGCTGTCACCCACCCTGCGGCCCCCAGCTGAACCACGGGGATGGCGGTGGGTGACACCACCAGCCCCCCCGGGTGCCTTACGCTCCCCAGCTGAGCCGTGGGGCTGGAGCTGGTGGCAGAACCAGCCCCCCCCGGTGCTGCCACCCGCCGCGTCCCCGCAGGTGGCCGTGGGCAGCCGTGGGCGCAGTTCCCACGGCGGGCAGCCCGCCTGCCCCGCAGCTCCACTTACAGCCAGCTCGCCGCGTCCCTCACCGCCGCCTCCGGCCCCAGCCTGGCCCGCGCCTTCCCCGCCTTCCTCGGCGCCGAGCAGGACGGCAGCGGTACGGGGGACACGGGGACTTGGGGAGCGGGGGGCACAGCCCACGTGGCCCCCTTGGGAACGTCCCGGCCCTTGTCCCCGCAGCCAATGGCACCTGGCTGGAGCTGGCGCCGGTGGCGGCTGTCAGCGTTCATCTGTTCACCGGCAACGGGACCGAGGTGCCGCTGGCCGGCCCCGTCCATCTGTCCGTCCCTTTGGCCCCCGACGCCGCGGCCGTGGTGGCCACCAGTGTGCCAGCCTGGAGGTTTGACCCCAAGAGCGGTGAGCGCTGCCTGGGGGGTGGCAGAGGGGACACAGCTCCTGCCGGGGCTGGCAGGGCAGGGGTGGGTGATGAGCCCGGGGTGTCCCCGCAGGGCTGTGGCTCCGTAACGGGACGGGGCTGATCCGAAAGGAAGGCCGGCAGCTCTACTGGACGTTTGTCTCCTCCCAGCTGGGATATTGGGCCGCAGCTCTGCCCTCCCCCAGCACGGGTAAGGTGACACCTGTGGGTGCCCTGCCAGCCTGTGTCCCTTGGCTCTGGGGACAGGCTGGCTGGGGGCGGGGTGGCAGCACCTTGGGGTGGGTGCTTGCCCCTCTGACCCTCCTGTCCCAGGGCTGCCTGAGGGGGCTGGGACCACCCTGGGGTGGGGGTTCCTGAGTCGCATTGTCCCCAGGGCTGTTTGAGGCTGGGGGGACATCGTTGCCCCCTGGGGTGCTCTGGTGGGGGTTCCTTTTGTCCCTTTGTCCCTCTGTCCCGGGGCGCTCTCAGGAGGGGCTGCCCCTCTGACCCTGTTGTCCCCAGGGCTGGTGGCGATGGCAGCGGGCGTGACAGACATCACCACCTACCACACCATCTTCCTCCTCACCATCCTGGGTGCCCTGGCCCTGCTCGTCCTCATCCTCCTCTGCCTCCTCATCTACTACTGCAGGTCAGCCCCGGCTGCGTCCTGACCGTGCTGGGGGGTGGGAACAGAACCCGACATTCCATGTGGGAATGGGCTCTAGCACCCACCTGTAACCCCTGGGTGGCCCATAGCTGGGGGGGAGCATTTCCTGGCACCCTGTAATTGGTTATGGGGAGGGGGCAGCATCCTCCTGGTACCCCTGGGTGCCTTAAATGGGCTTTGGAAGGGGGGCACCACCCCATGGCACCCCCAGCTGCCCTAGACCTGACTATGGGGAATGGACACCGCCCTCCTGGCACCCTTGAATGCCCTGTAGCCATTTTGGGGGAGTAACCACCCCGTGGAACCCCCTAATGCCCTATACGGCCACGGCGGGTGGCTATGGGGAGGAGGCACCAGCCTGTGGCACCTCTGGGTGCTCTTTCGCTGGATTTGGGAGCCACACACCAATCTCCAGCACCCCTGGGTGTCCTATAACTGGATTTGGAGGGCGACACATGCTCCCCAGCACCCCCGGGTGCCCCATAGCCCCCTTCTTTAGCTCCTTCCAGCAGGCGAGGGAGGGGAGGATGGGGGGACCCCCGCCCCCACGTGCCCCCGTCTCCCCGCAGGCGGCGGTGCCTGAAGCCGCGGGCGCAGCACCGCAAGCTGCCGCTGCCGGGGCCGCTGGACGCGGCTCGCCGGGACCAGGCCACCTCGGTGTCCCAGCTGGACCTCCTGTGCGGGGGCAGCCACCTGGAGACCGCCTCCTCGGGGGGGGACACCGACCTGCCCACCCCCAGCCTGCCCCCCTCCACCCGCGAGCTGACCCCCGCCCGGCCGGACTTCTTTCAGCCGCCGGCCCCCGCCCCGCTGCGCTCCGGCCCGCGGCCCCCGGCGGCCACGCTGGCCCCTCCGCCGCCGCCAGCCCCCTGCCCACGAGGACTACGGCGTCCCTGGCGAATGGCCCGTCGGCCTCCGGGCCGCCCCTCGGTGGACGGGCTGCCACCGCCCGACGAGCACCCCCGGGCCGCCCCCGCCTTCCCCCCGCGCCCCCCTCGCCCTCGTTCCTCCTTCCCGTTACGGGGCGCAGCCGAACGAGCACCCGCTGCCTGAGCCCCCCCCGCGCCCGCCCTCGCTGGCGCCCCCCGGGCCGCTGCTCCTCTGCGGGCCCCTGGACCGGGGCGGAGGGGCCGAGGATGTTTACCGGGGGGTGATGCCCACCCTCCTCATCCCCGCCCGCTACATGCGCCTGGCCCCCGGCGAGCCCGAGGGTCCCCCCGAAGCCGACGGGGGACCCGGGTCGACGGCGGCCACGGCCGCGCCCCCGCCCGCCCCGTCCTCCGGGCAGCCCTTCGAGGAAGGGGAAAACTGGGGCGGGGCTCGTGCCCCACAACCCGTGAGCGGCTCGGTGGCCATCCCGGTGCTGCTGGACGGGTCGGCGGTGGCGCAGCTTAACGGGGAGCTGCAGGCGCTGGCGGGGCAGCAGCTCCTGGAACTGGGGGGGGCCGCGACCCCCGAGAGCCTGGTTCGTGTCCCTGGACGGGCGCTCCTCCCAGGTTCGGCATTCCTACATCGACCTGCAGGGCAGCGAGAGGGGCCCCGGCCCCGCGCCCCCTCCCCGCCTTCCCCGGGCCGCCGGAGGCGGGGAGGAGGACGGGGGGCCCCGGCCCCCCCTGCCCGCAGCCTCCCCCGAGGACAGCTCGCTGGCCCCCTTGCTGGAAGCGGGCAGCGGGGGGCGGCGAGGGGGGGGCAGCGGGCGCAGCAGCGCCAGCGAAGCCCCCCGGGACTCCCTGACCAGCCCCGAGGAGGAGGCGCTGACAGAGGCGGGCGATGGGGGGGACGAGGGGGGCGACCGCAAGAGCCCCTGGCAGAAGAGGGAGGAGCGGCCTCTGATGGTCTTCAATGTCAAGTGAGTGTGGGGAGGGCGGTCCCCTGGTCCCGGGGCGGGGGCAAGTCCCGGGGGGGTGCTGAGATGGTGGGGACACCGCTGCTGTCACCCGCCTCAGCCCACCGCTGTCCTGCCCGGCCCCCGTCTCCTCCCACCGCCGTCCTCTGTCATCGCTGTCCCATCGCTGTGCTGCCATCTCATCCCAGCACCCTCCCATCCGTCACCCTGTCCCACACAGCCATCACCTCATCCCACCGCTGTCATCCCCATCCCGCCCTCCCACCGCCCTGTCCCGTCACTGCCGCATCCTACACTGCCGTGCCGTCCCACCACCCTCCCCACACCCTCCTGCCTTGTCCCTGTCTTCTCCCACCGCCGTCCCACCCCACCGCCATCCTCTCCCGCCACCGTCGTGTCCCATCACTGTCCCACCCCACCACAATCCCTTCCCCCACCACCTCACCCCACCACCACGGTCCCTTTGTGTCACCAGCCCTCCCACACATCCATTCTGGCCCCTGTTCCTTGCCCAGCCCCTCCCAGGGTCCTGCCAGGGGAGGGGCCGGAGGGACCACACCCATGCCACCCGTGCCCCCATCTGCTTGGGACCCCCACCCTGTGCCCCGGGCTCTGCCACACGGGATCCTGCCACCCCTGTCCCCTCCGTGTCCCACCCCAACACCACCATCCACCTCCCGGTCTTTTGGGGGTGGGAACTGCATGCTCCATGTCCCCCCAGTCCTGAGCCATGTCCCCATTTGTGTCCCCACAGGACGGGGGGGGCCGGCACTGCCCCTCGAGCCAGCGGTGCCTCCAAGCTGCCATAGGAGCCGGGGGGCCCCTGTCCCCCCACCCTCATCCCCCTTCAGATTTTAACTGTGTTTCTAAATGTTTTCTACGTGGTGAGGATGAAGAGGGGTCATTGGGGCCAGGCTGGCAGAGGTGGGGGCCATGGGGACCCCCCCCGGGTGCCAGGCTGGGCAGGGAGCTGCTGCCTGCACGTCCTGCCCGCTCCTTAGAGGCATTAATATATTAAACACACAAAATCCCCCCTGCCTCCGCCTCCTGCCTCAGTTTCCCCCTCGCCAGGAGCCACGGATGGAGTTTCTCCTAGAAACCGTTTATTGGGGTGGTGGCACTCGGGGGGTGGTGGCGGTGCTGTCCCCAGTGCCATCAGAGCCCGTACGGGTGGCTGCACCCCCAGCCCCCCGCGGTGCAGCGGGACCCCGCGGGGCAGCAGTGGCGGCCGTCGGAGCAGCAGGAGCCCTGCAGGGAGAGACAGAGTGAGAGGGGGGTGATGCCACCCCCACCCCCGCCCCGGTGTCCCCCCACTCACCTGGGCGAAGGGGCAGCAGCCCCAGGAGCCCCCCCGGGCCTGGCAGCACCGCTGGCCCCCGCGGCAGGAGCCGGTGGCACCGCAGGGCACGAGGCCGCCCGGGCGGGCGCCAGCGGCTCGCAGTGGGACGGGGGGTGGCCGGCGGGGGGCTGCGGGCGTTGGCACGAGCGGGGTGGGCGCCAGCAGCTTCTCACAGCTCTCGGTGGTCAGGTTGCAGGTGTAGCCCCGGGGACAGCAGTGCTGGTGGTCTCCACAGCAAACGGCCTGGGGGAGGCACAGGATGGGGTCAGTGGGGGCCATGGGTGTCTGGGGGACACGGGTGTCCAGGTACCAGGTACAACAGGGACTCAGGTACCCGGGTGTCCCCGGGGACTGTGCCAAACCCTGTCCCCGAGGTGCCCACAGAGCCTCCATGGAGGGGACCGGTGCCAAATGTGGGAGTGTCCCATGTCCCTGCCCCACCCAGCCCTGCTTGTCCCCAAAGGGCCACCCCTACAGTCCTGCTGTGTCCTCCCAACCCCCTCCATTCCATTCCCAAATCCTCATTCTCCAGGACGACACCCCACCCCTGAGGTGCCCCCACCCCCAGGACCCCAAACCCCAGGGACTCCCCCGACCTGCTCGAGGGGGCAGCACCCCCAGGTGCCCAGGCTCAGCCGGCAGCACGTGCTCCCATCAGGACAGCTCGTCTTTTCATCGCATTTGACATCCCCCGATGTGCCCTGTCCCCCCCGGGGCAGCGCCGGGCTCTTGCGCACCCAGGGCAGGCGGGTGCCCCCCCCCTGCAGGCAGCTGCCCCCCTGGGGGTCGCAGGTGTAGCCCTGGGGGCAGCAGTGCACGAGGTCGGGGCAGCAGACGGCCTGGGGGGCAGAGAGGGGGGGCTGAGCACAGGGCACCACCAGGGGACAAGTCCCTTCCTGCCTGTTCCTGCCCTCCAGTGTTCTGTGTCCCCCCAGGCCCGGCCTGGCTCCATCCCCACTTTGAGGGGGGCAGATATGGGGACACCCTCGTGACCCTTCTGCCCCAGATACGGGGACACCCTCGTGACCCTTCTGCCCCTCTGTGGGACACACGAATGTCCCTGAGCACCCCTTGTGTGCCTCTGTCACCTCCTGCCCCTGGAGCCGCAAACTGGTCCCAGTTAGAGGAGGTCTGACTGGGGTTGGGGGGCAGCAAAGGGGCCCTGTGTCCCACGGGGACATCAGGGGTTTGGAGCCTGCCCTGTCCTTCCTGGAGGACAGGAGACATCTGCCCTCATCCTTCAAGCAGCAAAGGGGGATATCTGGCCTTGACCCTCCTGGGGAAAAGGAAACATTGGCCTTTGTCCCCTCCGGGCACAGGAGACCCCCAGGCCCTGGGGCTGTTGAGGGGGACAGGTGGTCCCTGTGCCCTGCTGAACGTTCTCATGTCTCCAAGGCAGGTGCTCCACCCGGGGTCCATGGAGCCATGTCCCCCCTCCATGGACACCCCAGGAATCCCTGGAATCTCTGCTCAGCCCAAGACACCCTGCTCCCCTGGGTGCCCCCCAGGGCTCCCCACCCCACACAGCCACGGACCCCCATGGCCATGGGCAGGGACCCCACACCTGCTCGAGGGGGCAGCACCCCCAGGTGCCCAGGCTCATCCGGCAGCACGTGGTCCCATCAGGACAGCTCATCTCTTCATCACAAATGACACTCCCCGATGTCACCTGTCCCTGCCGGGGCAGCGCCGGGCTCTTGCGCACCCAGGGCAGGCGGGTGCCCCCCCCCTGCAGGCAGCTGCCCCCCTCGGGGTCGCAGGTGTAGCCCTGGGGGCAGCAGTGCACGTGGTCGGGGCAGCAGACGGCCTGGGGGGCAAAGAGGGGGGGCTGAGCACAGGGGACCCCCCCAGGGACTGCCAGCTCCACAGGAGGGGGGACAAATGTGTCCCCTCCTGCCCACTGCTGCCATCCCCTCTCCCTGCCCGTGCCCCAGCAGTGAGGAAGGGGGATATGGGCATCCCCTCATCGCTCCTGACTCCCCCCTCGCTGGGACTCGGGAATCCTGAGCATCCTGGCGGCTTCGTGTCCCTTCCCCACCTCGCGTCACTGCAGCCCCAAAGTGGTCCCAGTTAGTACAGGGGGTCTGACTGGAGGATGTCAAAGTGACTCAGTGTCATCCCCGTGTGACACCAGGGAGTGGGAGCCCTCCTGGGGGACACCTCCCAGTCCTGGAGGGGCACAGGGGACCCTCATCCTTGTCCCTCCCCGGGACAGGGGCCATCAAACCTTGTCCTGGGCAAGTACAGGAACACCCACCCTTGTCCTTAGTGGAACAAGACACAGCTGCCCTCATCCCACCCTGGGGCCAGGGGCCATCTGCCTGTCCTGGGGGGCACAGGGGACCCTCCGTACCTGCTCGAGGGGGCAGCACCCCCAGGCCCCTGAGATGAGGCGGCAGCACGTGTTCCCATTGGGACAGCTCGTCCTCTCGTCACACTTGACGTCACGAGCTGGGGACAGGGGACAGTCAGGGCTGGTGTCCCCTCCCTGGGATGGGGCAGGGGATGGTTGCTCCCTGGGGGGGTCTCACCTGCGGGCAGCGCTGCCAGGGGGGCAGAGGCCCCCAGAGAGGTGCAGGTGGAGTGGATCAGGTCACAGGTGGTGCCCTGGGGACAGCAGTGCTGCCCATCACCGCAGCACACGGCCTGGGGGGAGACATGGGATGACAAGGACCCTGGGGATGGGGACAGGGGGTGGCACAGCATAGGGGGCATGGTATGGAGGTGCCCTGGGGGCCGCAGTGCTGCCCATCACTGCTGGACACGGCTTTGGGGGGAGAGATACGGGGTGACAGGGACCCTGGGGACAAGGACAGGGTGTGCACAGCATGGCACAGGGCACCTGGGGTACAGTGCAGGGTGCCTGGTATGGGGATGTGGCACAGGGTGGGTGCCCAGCGCCCAGTGTCCACCACAGCAAGGCGTGTCCGGTGTGGGATGACTGGGACAGGGTGCCCAAAATCGGGTGCCTGGCATCACTGCGGGATACTCGGCATTGGGATGTGCAGAGCGGGATGCCTACAGGAACTGGTACGGGGTGAGTGCTGTGTGTTGGGGGCGTGGGTTTGGAGCGTCCAGTGAGGGGTGCCTGGCACAGGCTGCCTGGCATGGGGTGCTTGGTTTGGGGCGCCTGATGGAGGAATTTGGTCAGAATTTGGGTGTCTGGCATGGGGTGCCTGGTTTGGGGTGTTCAGCGAGGGGTGGCTGCTTTGGGGTGCTGCGCACACGAGGTTTGGCACAGCTGCCCATCCCGGGGTGCCCGCGGCTGTGCCAGCACTCACGTTCTGCAGGGGACAGCAGCCGTACTGCGTTGGGGACAGCTGGCAGCAGGTCGCCCCGTCGGGACACACCGAGCGGCCGTCGGGACACAGCACCTGGCGCAGCGCGACTGTGGGGACACACGGCGTCACCGTGTCCCCTCTGAGGGCACCCTGAGGGCGCCCCGAGGGGACAGCCCTTACCTGGGGTGGGGGGCTGGCTCTTCCAGGCCGGGAAGGCTGTGCTCAGGGGGACGTCGGCGTCACCGGCGGGGGACACGCAGCGCCCGTGGGCCAGGTCGCAGACGGTGGCATGGGGACAGCAGTGCACCTTGTCAGCGCAGCACGAGGCCTGCGGGTGCCAGCCGCGCTCGTCACTGCGATGGCCGCGCCAGGTCCCCCCCTCAGCGTCCCCGTGTGCCTGCACCCTGTACCTGGGGCATGGGGCAGCACCCCCAGGCGCCGCTGCCTGTCACGCAGCACGTGGCATCATCGGGACACTCGGACTGGCCATCGGGACAGGGGACAGCGCGGGGGGCTGCGGAGACAGGCGGGGCATCCCCGTGTCCATCCTGTCCCCTCGAGGCCCACCCCTGCCCCCCACCCGCCCAGCCGTGTCCCCGTACCCAGGTCGGTGACGCAGGACTCCCCATCGGCGCCGCAGCGGGACCCTCGGGGACAGCAGCGGTGGCCCCCAGCGCAGGGGACGCTCTGGGGGAAGAGAAGGGGGTGGGAGGGCAGGGGGGTCAGGGAGGAGTGACCCAAATGGCAGGGAGAGGGGGGAAACTGAGGCACGGGGGATGCGGCTCACCTCTGGCAGCTGGCAGCCGGCAGGAGGGCAGGATGAGCTGTCCTGGCACCCCGTGGCACTGCGGGCAGGCAGGGCCTGGGGGGCACAGCGGGGTTATCATCCCCTGCTGAGGCCGCCCCCGACCCCCCAAACCCTGCGCACTCACCGGGGTGACGGGGCAGGGTCCTCCATGGGGACAGGGCAGCTGGGCCCCTGCGCCGGCCAGGGCCACCCACAGCAGCAGGAGGGTCCTCATGGCTCTGGGGGCACCTGCGGGACCCCCCCGCACGCCCCGGCCTCAGTTTCCCTTCTCACTGAGCGGATGGGCAGCTCTGCCCCCCCAAATCTCACTTCTTCTTTCAGCCTGTGTTGGGAAAGCCCCCACTCTCCGCTTCACCCAGACCCCCGTTTCACCCAGCTCCCCACCTCACCGAGGCCCCCCAGCCCGGGGGGCACCTCAGGGTGCCGGGGGTGCCGCACAGGAAGCGGGGAGGCAGTGCGGTGTGCGGCACTCCGACCGCGCCCCGATACCATCTCCCTGCGGCCGGACGGGTCCCCGCAGCCCCCGTCCCCTTCCACAATCACTTTCGCTTCCCTTTCCCCGCGGTGCCACCTCCCCGGCCCAGCGCTGTCACACGGGGGGCTCTGCTCCCCTCGCTGCTGTCACTGCACCCCCCGGGCAGGGCTGGGCTCTGCCCCCCGACCCAGTGCCCCCAGTGCTCCCAGTATGCCTCCCAGGAGGGACTCCCAGTACCTCCCAGTGTTCCCCCATGACTGCCAGGACCTCCCGGGGAACGCAGTGTTCCTCCGTGACTCCCAGTTCCTCCCAGTACCTCCCAGCGCTCCCAGCACCTCCCAGCCGTCCGTATGACTCCCAGGTCCCTCCAGTACCTCCCAGTTCCTCCAGTACCTCCCAGTTCCTCCAGTACCTCCCAGTTCTTCCAGTACCTCCCAGTCCCTCCAGTACCTCCCAGTCCCTCCAGTACCTCCCAGGTCTCTCCAGTACCTCCCAGTTCCTCCAGTACCTCCCAGGTCTCTCCAGTACCTCCCAGTTCCTCCAGTACCTCCCAGTTCTTCCAGTACCTCCCAGGTTCCTCCAGTACCTCCCAGATCTCTCCAGTACCTCCCAGTTCTTCCAGTACCTCCCAGTTCCCCCAGTACCTCCCAGTTCCTCTCGTGACTCCCAGTTCCTCCCGTGACTCCCAGTTCCTCCTAGCAGCTCCCAGTGCTCCCAGCACCTTGCAGCTATGCCCGTGACTCCCAGCCCGTCCAGGTCGCCCCCGGTGTCTCGCGGTCCCTCCGAGGCACCCCTGACCCCCGCTGTCTCCCAGTACCCACCAGCGCTCCCAGTTCCCTCTCCCGGTCCCGGCCGCAAGCCCCCCCCTCCAGCCGGCCGCAAGCCCCGCCCCCTCCGCCCATTGGCTGCCGCCGGCGGCCGCTGCGCTCCCATTGGCCAGCCGGGAGTGAGGGGGCGGGCACAGCGCCACGTGACGAGCGCTCACGTGACCGCAACCCCCCCTCCCCTCGGGGCTCCGGGCGATGGAACCGGGGGCGCTCGGCCGGGGCCGGGCCGGAGTGACCGGGCACGGACCGGGGCACGCGGACCCCACAGACACCCCCCAGACCCCTCTGCCCGGGGCACGCAGACCCCACAGACCCCACAGACCATCCTCCCTGGGACACACAGACACCCCCGAGACCCCTCTGTCCGGGGCACACAGACCCCACAGATCCCCCTGCCCGGGTCACACCGACCCCACAGACCCCACAGACCATCCTCCCTGGGACACACAGACCCCACAGATCCCCCTGCCCGGGGCACACAGACCCCACAGATCCCCCTGCCTGGGACACACAGACCCCCCAGGCCCCCCTGCCCGGAGCACGGAGACCACTCTGCCTGCAGCCTTGACCCCCCTGTGCGGCCCCGGCCCCCCTCCCCCGGGCAGAGACCCCAGCTGCAGCACAGACCCTGCTGCCCGGGTCACAGGGTTTTGCCCCTCGGCGTTACTGAGCCCTCCAGACCTCACTCCTAGGGCAGGCAGCACCCCCAGACCGCCCCAGCCCCCCAGAGCCTCCCCAACCCCCTCAAACTTCCATCAGCCCCCACAGCCCCCTCCGGTCCTCCCCAACCTCCCCGACCCTCCCAAAAATCCAGTCTCTGACTCCCAACGTCCCCATCCTCCCTCCCAATGCCCACAAGTGCCCCTAAATCCTCTCCAAATCCTCTCCAACCCCCTATGCCCCAAAGACAACTTCAACCCCTCCAACCTTTCCCAAAATTTCCAACCTCCCTCTCCAAGCCTTTCCCACCTTCCCCAAGCTCCCCATAATCCCCCCCAATGCCAACGCCCCTCCAAGCCCCCCCTCCACCTCCCCAAACCCCTCTTCCAACCGAACACTCCTAAACTCCCAACTTCCCCTCCTACACCAGCTCCCTCATTCTCCAATTCCCCCAAATCACCCCCCATCTCCCCTGTCCCAGTAAATTCAGTCCAAAACCTCTTCCAACTACTCCAATACCCCCTAAACCTTTCAACCCCCCTCAACTTCTTCAACTCCCTCCAAACCCTCCCTAAACTCCAACCCCCCCCTTCCAACACCCCAAATCCACTGCAGCCCCCCCAAACCACCTCTGACCTTCCCAACCCTTCCAAAGCCCTTTTAGCCTGCGCCAACCTCCCTCCACACACCCCAACCTCTCCCTAGACCCCCAGCTCCTCCAAATCCCCCTCCAATGCCCTGAAATCCCCTCTAAAACCCTCAAACCCCCTCCACACTCCCTCCCAAGCCCCCCCAAAACCGCCCCATGACCCCTAACCCAAACAAATCTGCCTCCAACCCTCCAAACCACCTCCAACCTTCCCAACCCCTCCAAACCCCCTCCATGCTCCCTTCCAAGTCCTCCAAACGCTGCCTAGACCCCCAACCCCTCCAAATCCCCCTCCAACCCCCCAAAATCCCCTCTAACCCCCAAACCACCTCCAACCTTCAAAATCCTTTAAACTCCTCTTCCAACCTTTCTCCACACTCCCTTCCAAGTCCCTCAACGCATCCATAGACCCCCCCAGCTCCTCCAAATCCCCCTCCATCACCCCAAAATCCCCTATAAACCCCTCAAACCCCCTCCACACTCCCTCCCAAGCCCCTCAATCCCTCCCTAGACCCCCCCCCCAAAACCTTCCCTTCAGCACCCCCGTTCCCTCCCCAGACCCCTCCCCATCTCCTCTCCATCCACACACCACATCACCAGCCCATCCCAGAGCCGCCCGTGCCGGGGTTGGGGGGCACACGGGGCCTTTATTGGGGTCAGATGGCCGACTGCTCCTGGCGGGGGGGCTCGGCGGGGCCCGGGGGCCGCTCGGGCTCGGTGGCCATGGCGGCCTGGCGCAGCACGGCCATGTGCTCCTCGGCAGCCGCCAGCGACCGCTCGACCCAGTGGCGCGCGGCCGGCTGGCGACAGGCGCTGCGGGTCACCAGCACCAGGTGACTGACCGACAGCAGCAGCGCCGCGGCCCTGCGGGGAGACGGGGCTGTCACCGTCCTGTCAGCGTCCTGTCAGCGTCCTGTCAGCGTCCTGTCACCCCCTGTCACCTCCCTGTCACTGCCCTGTCAGCGTCCTGTCACCCCCTGTCGCCGCCCTGTCACCGTCCTGTCACCGTCCTGTCACTGTCCTGTCACCGTCCTGTCACCGCCCTGTCACCCCCTGTCACCGTCCTGTCACCCCCTGTCACCTCCCTGTCACCATCCTGTCACCTCCCTGTCACTGCCCTGTCACCTCCTGTCACTGCCCTGTCACCTCCCTGTCACCTCCCTGTCACCCCCCTGTCACCGCCCTGTCACCCCGTCACCTCCCTGTCAGCGTCCTGTCACTGTCCTGTCACCGCCCTGTCACTGCCCTGTCACCCCCTGTCACCGCCCTGTCACCTCCACATCACCTCCGCATCACCTCCCTATCAGCCCCTTGTCACCTCCCCGTCACCACCGTCACCCCCCTGTCACCTCCCTGTCACATCCTTGTCACTGCCCTGTCACTGCCCTGTCACCTCCCCGTCACCTCATTGTCACCATCCTGTCACCCCCCGTCATCCCTCTGTCACCCCCCTGTCACTCCCTGTCACCGTCCTGTCACCTCCCTGTCACCCCCCATCACCACCCTGTCACCTCCCTGTCACCCCCTGTCACCCCCTGTCACCTCCCTGTCACCCCCTGTCACACCCTCTGTCACTCCCTGTCACCCCCTGTCACCTCCCCGTCACCCCCCATCACTGCCCTGTCACCCCCTGTCACCTCCCTGTCACCCCCTGTCACCCCCTGTCACCCCCCTGCCCCATGGTGGCCTCCTCAGCGGCGCTGTGGCCCCCAGTTTGCCTGTCTGTGGTGACGGGGACAGGACCCAGGGAACGGCTGGAGCTGTGCCAGGGGGATTTGGGATGGATCTCAGGGAAAGGTTCATCCCCAGAGGTGCTGGCACTGCCCAGGCTCCCCAGGGAACGGCTGGAGCTGTGCCAGGGGGATTGGGATGGATCTCAGGGAAAGGTTCATCCCCAGAGGTGCTGGCACTGCCCAGGCTCCCCAGGGAATGGTCCCAGCCCCGAGGCTGCTCCAGGAGCCTTTGGGCAGCGCTCCAGGGGTGCCCAGGATGGGGCTCTTGGGGGGTCTGTGCAGGGACAGGGGTGCACAGGGTGATCCTGGGGGTCCCTCCCAACCTGGGACATTCTGGGATATTCTGTCACCTGCTCACACCCAAGGGGCCTCCCCGTCCTGCTGGGTCACCCAGGGGTGTCCCCAGAGGTGTGGTATGGGATAGAGGGGTGTCCCCACCCGCAGGTACCCCCCACCCAGGAGTGTCCCTGTCCTTCCTGCCACTGTCACCTTGCATCCAGCAGTTTGGGGTCCAGCGGGGGGTACATGGATCTCACCACATCGTCCACCCTGCGGTGGGGACAGCGTTAACCCCAGGGGACACTGCGGTGACACCTCCAGCACACCCACCCCAGGCCTCAAGAGCCCTCCTGGAGCCCTGGGACCCTCCTCGAGCCCCAGGAACCCCCCCAGAACCCCAGGACTCCTCCCAGACTCCCAAAGTTACCCCAGGGCCCTGGGACACTGCCCAGAGTCCCTGGACACCCCTAAAGTCCCCAGGTTTCCCTCCAGAGTTCCCAGTCCTTCAGGACCACCCCCAAGAGCTCCAGGACTTCCCCAGAGCCCCCATGACCCCTCCAGACCTACCCTGTCCCAAACCTCTGGGGACCCTCCAGAGCCCTGGAATTTTCCCCCCAGTCCCTGAGGACCCTCCAGAGCCACAGGACCCCACCCGAGAGCCCTGGGACCCCCCCGACATCATCTGTCACCTGGGGCTGATGCGCTTGGCCACCACGATGATGTCCCCCAGGCTGGCCGGGGATTTCACACGTGCACCCGAGCCCATGGTCATGGCCACCAACTTCTCCGTCAGCGTGTGACAGATCTGGGGGACAGTGCTGGGCACTCAGTGCCACCGTCACCACCAGTGCCATAATCACCACCAGTGCCACAAGTGCTACCTACCAGCAGCTCCAGTGCCACCAGTACCAACAATGTCACCATTGCCACCATTAGAAGTGCTGCCCACCATTGACGCCAATGTCACTAGTGCCACCGGTGCCACCATTGCCACCGGTGTCACCAGTGCCACCGGTGCTGCCATTGCCACCAGTGCCATGCCCTGACTCACCTTCAGGATGGCGATGCAGTGGGACACCAGACCCCTGTGGAGAGCAAGGAGGGTGTGAACCCACCTGTGCCCCCCTGCTCTGTCCTTGTCCCCCGTGTGTCCTCCCTCTCCCACCAGCCCACACCCCATCGTCCCCCAGACCTGTGGGGATATTCCCACCCCAAGTTCATCTTGAGGACCATCCCCATGGCTTGGTGACCTCCCAATCTGTCCCCTGCATCCCATGATGGGGCCTGGCACTGCACAGGGGTCCCCAGCAGTGGGGACACCCAGGGGACACTCACGAGGCGTCCTCAACCCAGTCCTCGTTCTCCAGGATGGCCTCGATGTGGGGGTTGGTGATGACCACGTCGTCCAGCTCCAGCTCCGAGGGCTCTGACGGCGTCTCCGTGGTCCCCATCAGGTCCACGATGGGTCTGTCAGGGACATGGGGGACATCCCACCAAGGGCCACCTCCTCGGGCTGCCCCACAGCCCCAATGGCCCTGATGCTGGTGGACGTGTTCCCACCTTTGTCCCCCTGGTGATGTGCATGTGTCCCAAACTTCTTCCCTCTGATGATGCTGGACACGTCCCCTGCACCATCCCCTTGATCACACGGATGTGACCCCATCTTTGTTCCCTGGATGACGTTGGACATGTCCCCAGCTTCGTCCCTTTGATGATGGCAGATGTGTCCCCATCTCTGTCCCCCCGATGATGGCGGGTGTGTCCCCATCTTCACCCCCCCATGACTGCGGACGTGTCCCCCACATTGTCTCTTGATGCTGGACATGTCCCCAGCCCACGGGGGTTGGGGTCCCTCCCTGGTGGGGACAGGGACGCTGCCAGCCCCGCGGGGTCACTCACTTGGTGTCGTAGTGGTGGCGCAGGTCCTTGGGGTGACAGTAGCGCTGCCTGCACACCACCACCAGCGCCACGAAGGACGCCAGGAAGATGGTGGCCAGCACCCCGATGGCCACGATGACGACGGTCTCCATGGCTGGTCCCTGCCGGAGGGGCTCAGGCGTCCGGTGCCATCACAGCACGCTGGGGGCTGCAGCGACAGCGGGACCGGGGGGGCTGGAACCCCACAGATGTTCTCCTCTCCATCCCCGCACCCCGAAATGCCCGGCCAGGACCTGGTGTCACCCCCAGAGGGATCCCTGTCCCCAGGGCCCTTCTAGAGGTGGTGTCACCTGGGGGATGGGGTGACTCTGGGTGTGGGGTGCAGCAGGATTTGGGGGGCTGCCCTCACCCCATCACCACGGCCATGGGGGCACAGGGTCAGGGGCTGGGGTCAGGAGAGCGAGGCCTGGGCCATAGGGGGGTGTGGGCACCCCCAGAGTGTGTCCTTCTGGAGACCCCCACCCACAGCCCTGTCCCCATGGGGGACATGGAGACCCCCAGAGCCATGGGGACCCCAGAGTCTAATCCCTGTGGAGAGCCCCGAGTTCCTGTCCCTACGGGGCCACAGGGACTCCCAGAGCCTTTCCCTCCAGGGCCATGGGCACTCCCAGAGCCTGGTCCCTAAGGAGACACCCCCAGTTCTGATTCCTAGGGGGTCACGTGGACCTCCAGAGGCCCCTTTCCATGGGGAACCCCCAAACGTGATCCCTGTTGGGCCATGGGGACGCCCGCGCCAGTGCTGCCGCAGCAGCAGAGCCTGTGCGTCCCCGTCCCCACGGACAGCAGGACACCGGCCACACCAGGCCCCGGGGACCCCACGGCCCCGCAGGGAGGGACTGGGAGTCCCTGTCGGGTGCCCACCCTGCAGGGGGACCCCCCGTGCCCACCCCGCGGGCCGGGGGCTCCATCCCTGCCCTCCCTACCTGCTGCAGCCGGGAGGCACGGCGGGGCGGGACACGGGGACACGCGGGGACGGTGCCACTTCCGTGCCGGGTGTGCAAACACGGCCAGCGCCGACCTTCGCCCCCTGACTCACACCGGGGCCCCCCACCAAGGGGGGGTGCAGGATGGGCCCCCGAAACCCTCCAGCCCCACTGCTCCCCTCCTCCCCCCCAACCTTTTGGTTTTTTTTTTCCTTTCTTTCTTTCTTTCTTTCTTTCCCCTAAATCCCATTGAATTTTAAGCCAGGTTTAGGGATTTGGCTTAAATTTCCAGCCCGGCTGCATTTGTCCCTGCAACCCCAACACTGGGGACAGTGAGGGGGGGACAAGGCTGCTCCCCCCGCGCCCCCCGGCCACTTTCTCACTGCGATTAAAGCCTTAAGAGGGATTTTGGCTGCCAAAGCTGCTTTCGCTGTAACCCCCTGGTGCCCGGTCCTGGGGAGGGGCACAGCCTCGGGGGTGTCCCCAGACTCCCCAGAGTGTCCCCGGTGCCACCCCCAGCCCCAGGGGGTGTCCCCATCCCGGCTGGGCGGGGGTGGCACCCAGCCTGTGCAGCACCAGGGAAGGTGGGAGCTGGCACCGAGGGGGAGTCGGGGGGGGCACTGGGAGAGGGGGTCACTGCTGGGGGGTTTGGGGGGTCCTGGGATGGGGGGGTCACTGCTGGGGGGTTTGGGGGGTCCTGGGATGGGGGGGCTGCTGCTGGGGGGATGTCCAGAGAGTCCCGGTGAGGGTCTGGGGGGGGGTGGGCGCTGCTGGGGGTCCTGTGGAGTTCTGTGAGGGAGGATGAGCTGCTCAAGGGGTCTGTGAGGATCTGGGGGGGGGGGGGGGGGGGGGGGTGGGCTTTGCTGTTTAGTGGACCCTGGGGACTCTGTGAGTGTCTGGGGGGCTGTGCGGGGGGGTCTTTGATGGAGGGGGTCCCGGGGGTGTTTGTCTGGGGATCTGGGGGGGGTCGCTGCTGGAGGGGGTCCCGGGGGTGTTTGTCCGAGGGATCTGGGGGGGGTCGCTGCTGGCGGTTCCCGGCACCGCACAGCCCCGGTTGCCGGGGGGCGGCACGGGGCAGACGGGGTCCCGCCTGGCCCTGGGGGTCGGTTCGGGGGTCCCGAGGGGGGGTGAGGGGTCTCAGGGGGTCCCGGCACGGTTCTGTGGGAGGGATCGCTCCCAGGGGTCCCCTACAGCGCTCGGGGTCCCGTGGGGGGTTGGGGGATGGCTGGGGGGGTCCCGGGTGGGAGATCCCCTCCCAGCTCCTTCGGCGGGTCCCTGCGACCCTCCCGGATCCCCCCAATCCCTCCCGGCCCCCCCGCACCTGGAGCGGCTCCGCGGCGGCCGCGAACAAGATGGAGCCGGGCGGGGGGCGCGGAGCGGGGCCGGGAGCGGGGTGGGATCGGGATGGGAGCGGGGAGGGAGCGGGGAGGGAGCGGGGATCGGCCGGGCTCTGCCCCCGGCACCGCCCCCCTCCCGCCCCGCAGCGCCCCGAGGGTCCCCTGCGCCTCCAAAAGTTCCTGAAGTGCGTCCCAAGCATCCAAAAGTATCCCAAAATGTCCCAAAGCGCTCCCACTGCGCTCCTGAAGAATCCCCCCTCGCCACAAAGCACCTCCTTGTGCTCCAACGCGGCCCCAGTGCATCCCCAAGTGGCTCTGTTCTGTCCCAAAGTGCCCCCGCTGAACCCTCCAAGCATTGTCTGGTTCCTCCTCGTGCCCCAAATTTCCCCCCTGCATTCCAAGCAGTCTTTTTCCTGTCCCCAGTTGTGTCCCCTTGTGTCCCAGAGTGTCCCAGTTGCATCCAACATTGTCCCCACTGTGTCCCAAACCACCATCCCTGCACTCCTGAAGTTTTCCTTCGTGTCTTGAAAATCCTTGTGCCCCAAAATGACCCCAGTGCACCCCCAAGTGTCTCTGTCTTGTCCCAAAGTGTCCCCATTACAACCCAGCTTGGCCCCATTACACCCCCAGCTCACCCCAAAGCGCCCTTGCTGTGTCACCAAGTGTCCCCTCTGTACGCCAGCCCTCCCTGTGTCCCAAACTGCTGCCACGTGCTGTCCTTGCTGTGTTTCAAAGCCAGGGACACGTGTCCCATGTCCCCACACCTCCTCCTCCTCCTCATGTCCCTGCCGTGTCCTTTATTGTCTCCATCCTGTCCCAAAACACTTCAGTCATGTCCCTTGCCATCCTTTTTGCATCCCATCCAGTCCTGTTGTGTCCCAGCCCATCACCATCACGACCCAAAGTGCTCCCACCCCAGGAGGTGGCTCTGGGGGACGGGAGCTCACGTCCCATGACCGTGTGGCTCTCTGTCTCACTGCCTGTGGTGACACGTGCGGTGACAGTGTTTGGTGATGCCACCCAGGAACGGTGTCCCAGGTCACTGCCGTGTCCTGCAGTCCCAGGTCCCCTCATCCTCATGGGGTACAAAGGCCATGTGGTGTCCCCAAGGGTCAAGCTGCTGTGCCACCCATGTCCCTGGGATGTCCCCATGTCCCTGGGATGTCCCCATGTCCCTGGGATGTCCCCATGTCCTGCCAGCAACACCTCACCCTTGTGTCTGAACGGGCTCTTTATTGGGGAACGGGCCGAGGGGCCCCAGGCACGGCACCGCCCGGCCTCTCCCTGCCCGCCAGTGCCAGCGTCCAGCAGGCGCTGCCCGCCTGGACACCCCCTGCTCCCACCCCGGGAATGCCAGCTCAGCCAGCTGGGCACTGCAGGGCTCCACTGACCACGGGGCCCCCACCGAGCTCCACACACCCCTGGGGCTCGACCCCCCCCCGGATCCGGCCCTGGTGGCACAGGGTGGCCAAGGAGGACCCACCGGGGTGCCCTCCCCCGAGCCGGGTCACCACGCTGCCCTTCGTGGAGCAGCGCCGAGGTGACACACGGCCAAGTCCTTCCTGGAGACGCTGCTCCATCAAGTCCCCACTGCCGGGCTCGTCCCGCGTGCGTCCCCAGGGTTTATCCATCCGGGAAGATGTATCCGTAGTGGTTGAGGATGTGCTCCACCACCTGGTTCTGGAAGACCATGTGCATGGCCATGGTGGCCTCCTCGCTGGCTGGCCGCAGCAGGGTGGGGCCGAAGACGATGGCGACGCTCTGCACCGACATGCGGTTCTCCTCCTTGTGCTCCACCACCCTGCGGGGACGGGGGACGTGTCACCGGCACGGCCCTGACCCTGGGGCCTGTCCCCAGAGTCGTGTTCTGCCTTCCTGCACCGGGCTGGGTTTGGGGGAACAAGGGGGTGTCACCTGCAGAGGTGGCGGAAGAGGACCTTCATGGTGTCATGGTGGGCGGGTGGCAGGGACAGCACCAGGTCCCGGATGCAGCGGCCCCGCAGGGACAGGTCCTGGATCTCTGCCAGGCAGGGAGGGCACGGTGGGGTGCTAGCTCCAGCAGCCACAGCACTCCTGTCCCCACCTCCATTCCCATCCTTATCCCATCCGAATCCCCATCCTCATCCCATCTCCATCCCATCCCATCCCATCCCATCCCATCCCATCCCATCCCATCCATCCCATCCCCTGTCCCTCACTGATGGCAGCGATGAACTTGTCGAAGTGGCTGAAGGGGACGAGTGGCTCCGGCAGCTCCCGCAGGAAGAGCTTCAGCGCCCCGGTGACAACGTGGATGTCCTCCCAGCGCCCATCATCCAGGTCCAGCTGCTCGTCTGCAGGTGGGGCAGCATCTCAGGTGTGTCCAGAGCCCCAGGGATGGGTGGGGGTCCCCAGCTGCCCCCTCCCCAACCCCAGCCCTGTCCCCCTGCCCCTCAAGGGGGGTTTTACCCCATTGTCCCCCACCGTCACCACGGGTGACCGTACCGTGCTCCACCTTGTAGCGCAATTTCTGGATGGTGGCCAGGTTGCCACTGACCCGGTACAGCCCATCGATGTCCAGACCTGGCAGATGGAGATGGGGGAAAGCTCCCAGTTAAACAATCCATCCTGGGATGGGACATTAGGCACTCTTGAGGACACTCCAGTGTCCCTGCTGTCCCCTAGAGGATGCCCACAGCCAGGTGGCACATGGTGACAGCGCCCAGTACAGCTGTGCGTGTGCCCACAGCAGCCAGCACGTGGCTTCCAAAGAAAACCTCAACTTCCCATAGAGGCTATCCCCGGAGCTGTCCCCATCTCCCCGTGCCGGTGCCCCAGGCTGTCCCTGTCCCCAGGGCAGTACCTCTCCTCTCCACGGTCCAGATGCACTGCAGGACGAAGTGTGGCACCGTGCTCCGCTCCCGCTCACACAGCGCCAGCAGCGAGCAGCCAAAAACCTGGTCTAGGAACACAGCGGGGACATGAGCACGGCCCGGGAACACCAGGAGGGTGGTTAGGGGGGGACAGGGCTGGGGACAGAGGGTCTTGTTCCCACAGGAGTGTCTCAGTGGGTGGCTGGAGGTGATGGGACACCCCCGAGCCCATCACCAAGATGCTGGGTCAGGGCTGGGCTTGGTCACTCAACCCGACGTCCCAGCTCCATCCTTGGCTGTCCCAGCTCCATCCCTGCCTCTCCCCACCCACCCTCCAGCCTGGAGACATCCCGAGGGACTCAGGCCCTGTACCCCATCTCAGCACACACTCTGGATTTACCTCCATCCCAGCACGTACCCTCGACCCAGCCCCATTCCCGCTCCCCATCCCGACCCCACACCCACCCTTGATGTAGCCCCTCTCCCGCAGGGATTGCAGCGTCGGCCGCCTCTGCAGGAACTTGCGGAGTTTGTTCCGGACTCTGCTGGTGTCACTCTCGGCACTGCCCGTCACCTGCCCGGCCGCTGGCGGGGACATGGCACACGTCAGCACCATCCCGAGGGTCCCACCGGGGCGTCCCGGCTTGCCCCACCCGGGACCCGCAGGCTGGGTGGTTTTGCCGGAGCCCCCGCGCCCATCCCGGGCGCCGGTGCTCACCTGCCCTCCTCTCCTCGCCGCCCCCCAGCTTCTCCCGGGAGCCGAATTCAGCCCGAATTTCGGCCTCCTCCTCTCCGGGGATGTCGGAGCCCTAAGGAAGAGGCACCGTGAGCCGCCGGGACCCGGGCCCAGGGTGGTCTCGGGGCCGGGGACCCCGCTCACCCTCCGGCCGATGCTGTCGGCGATGGCCCTGTGCCAGGCGGTGATGATCTGTTCCGAGTCGTGCTGGATGAGGAATTCCGAACCCTCCCGCGTCCTCAGCTGCCGGAGCAACAGGCAAAGGTCAGGGAAAGGGCACGGGGCTGCCGCAACCACCGGGGTTTGGGAACCAGGATGTGGCTGAGCCCGGCGTAAGCCCCGATGACACCGGACGGTGCCGCTGGCCGGGGAGCTGCTGCGGCTGGAGCGGCTCCTCCCTGTGCAAAGCCCCTCCAGGAGCCAGGACGTCCCCTGGTCACCTCTGCGTGCCCATCAGAACGGGACGGTGACCGGCACCGCAGTGTCCCTCCCACCCTGGCACGTCCCCAGTGTCCCCACTTCCACCCCCTGCACCACTGCTGGGATGAACAGGGCAGGTGTGGCAGTGCCCTGCGGGCCACGTGCGGACCCTGGGGTGTGACCATTGTCCCTCCTGCTGTCACCTGCTCACCTCCAGGACGTTCTTCTTGCTGGACTTGTCCCTGCCGGCCCAGGTGAGGGAGGCCCCGCGCAGCTCCACCGTGTGCTCGGGGGTGGTCAGGGTGCTGGGGTGCCTCTGTGGGGACGAGGGCACGAGGGTGGCACCTGCCCAGAGGGGACAGGGACACCGGGATCCTGCTGGGGGGTGTGGGCTGCCCTCCTCCAGGAAGGCAGGTTTGCTGGGTGTCCTCTGTGGGACCCCTCTGTCCCCTCCTATGGTCTCTGCAGGACTAGGGCATGGGACTGCCATGGTGGGGTGAAGGTTATGGCCACCAGCTTGGGGACAACCAGTTCCTAGGGCTGCCACCACCTCAAGGGACATTCCCAGCCCTCCCCAGGGACCCCCAGCTTTGGGGTGCCTCTCACTGTCACTACAGGAAGGGAGAGGTTGGCTGCCCCCAAGGAGGGGAATTCTGCAGTGGGAGAGCATCAGACCCACTGCTTCTCCCCACGCCTTGGGTTTTTGGGGTGCTCTGGCCATGGTGCCCCTGCCCCAAGAGCCTCTTCACCCCAGACAGAGCCCTGAACCCCCGAGGTGAGGCCAGCACTGCCTCTCCCAGCTGTGGCTCCCCTGCCTTTCCCCCCCGCCTGCTGTCACCACAGGCTGTTGCAAGACCCACGGCAACTTCTGCATCCAGCGGCAGCTGCTGGGCGCTGCGGGGAGGGGACTGGAGCCGGGAGGGGGCTGGGGCCGGCTCTGCTTCCTCCTGCTGGCTCCCACCAGCTCCGGGTGCTCCGACACTGGCACCCCCGAGGGAGTGTGTGTGTGCTGGGGGTGAGTGGACATGTCCCAGTGCTGGGGTCCCTGTGCAGGGCCCCTGTCTTGGCCTCTGGGTCCTGGGCCCGTCCTTCAAGTGCTGATTCCCCCCACAGTGCCAGGGGTCCTGTTTTGCGGGTGCCTGCCCTGTCCCCTGGATGTCGGCCTCATCCTATGGGTGCTGGTCCCATCCTGCAGCTTCGACCCCATCCGTGGATCCTTGTCCTGTCCTACAGATGCTGGTCCTATCCTGTGGGTGCAGGCCATGGTCCCCCTTCCCCAAGAGCCTCTGCACCCCACAGACAGAGCCCTGAACCCCCACCCCAGAGGCGAGGCCAGCACTGTGTTCCCTGGGGGGGCTGCCCCCATCCTACAAGCATTGGCTGCATCCTGTGAGTCCTTGTCCAGTCCCATGGGTGCTGGCCCTGACCCATGGGTGCTGGCCCAGTCCCATGGACACTGGTTCCATCCCATGGGAGCTGCCCTGCCCCAAGGCCATTGGGGCTCTTACCAAGGCACTGGCAGCTGAGTGCTTGGAGTCCTTGAAGAAGGTGAGGATTCCTCCTTCCAGCACTGTCCAGGAGGAGCTCCAGTTCTTCCTGAGGAGAGAGCAGGGGTCACATAGTGGGATAGCACAGCTCCCTCCCCCTGCTGCACTCCTGTCTCCAGTGGCAGGGGACACCGGGATGTTCTTACCGGAGCCGCTTCCCTCTGTCCACTGTCTTGGTCCGGTTGAGCACCCCGGCTTTTTCGAGGCTTTTGAACTGGAAAGGAAAGGTGGGGATGTCAGATTTGCCCCTTGCTCTCCCTGGTGCTGGCGTGAGGGCGGGCTGGGTGCCCCTCCCTGGGTGCTCACCTTCTCCTCCTTGCTGCCCGGTGCCGGTGACACGGGGCCGTGCCAGGCGAAGAGCCCGCTGTCCTGGCTGGAGCCGCTGCTGGCCCGCTCATGGCGGCTGCCCGACGGCACCTGGGCAGGGAGGGGTCAGGTGATGCCCAAGGTGCCCCTGGCAGGAGGGGGCTGTGCTGTGCCCCCACGGCACCCCAGAGCCCCGGTAACCCTGTGGGCTTGTGAGGATGTTCACCCCGGCAGTCACCTCTGTCTGCATCTTTGTCCCTGATCCTGTCCCCATCCCCACTGCTGACCCTGTCCTTATCCATAACCCATCCCTGTCCCCATCCCAGTTCCTATCCCTGTGTTCATCTTCCATTCCCAGTCCTTTTCCCTGTCCCCATCCCCATCCCTGTCCCCATCCCTGTCCCGTACCGTGTCAGGGCCGAAGTGCTCGGAGTAGAACGCGATTCCCTCAGGGTGGCTGTGCCCGTACCAGCCCGGGGGTGAGCCCAGCTCCTCGGGGTGCCTCGGGGACAGGCAGAGAGAGGCCCCCTGATCATAGGAGCCCACGGGCGAATAGTCCTCCTCAGGATAACACTCCAGCTCATCTGGAGACAGGTCAGGATAATCCGTTTCTGGAGTTGGTGGCTGGAGAGAAGAGACAGTTCAAGATCTTGGCCCAACCAAGAGATCCGTATCCCTGTGTTGCTCGGCCAGGTGGGGGCTGCCCCATCTCCATCATCTCCATTCCCATCTCCATCTCAATCCCTGTCTCCAACTCCATTCCCATTCCTGTTTCCATCTCCATCTCAGTCCCAGTATCCATTCACATCAGCATCTTCATCTGCACCTTCATCTCCATTCCCGTCCCTGTCTCCCATCTCCAGCTTCATCCCTGTCTCCATCTTCATCCCATCCCTGTTTCCATCTCCATTCCCCTCCCTTTCTACATACCTGTATCTGTTCCCATCTCCATCTTTGTTTCCATATTCATCTCCATTGCAAATCCCATCCTTTCTCAATCTTCTGCTCTGCCTCCATTTCCATCCCATCCCTGTTTCCATCTGCATTCTCATCCTTTCTTACGCCCCTGTATCCATGCCCATGTCCATCTTCATCTGTCTTCATCTCCATTCCCATCTGTCTCCATCTGTTTCCATCTCCATTTCCACTGCATCTCTCACACCTTTCTCAATCCCAGTCTCCGTCTCCACTTTCATCCCGTCCCTTTCCATCTCCATTTTCATTCCACCCCTTTTTTGGTCTCCATTTCCATCCCGTCCCTTTCTCATCTCCATTCCATTCCCATCCCTGTCTCTGTCCGCTCCCCAAGCCCACCCCCGCGCCTCGCCGTGTGCTCACCCTCTGCTCCATGGGCCCGTACCGCGTCCCCCCAGGGTGCATCTCCTGGGGGCTGCCTGTGCCTGCTGCAGCGGGGGGGTCCCACGACGTCTCACCTGTCACCGAATTATAGAAAAAAGTCTGTCCGCTTCCTTCATCCACGTGCTGTTCCCACTCGGGAAGCTCCGGGCTGTGTGCGAGCGAGGAGGCGGGAGAGGCGGCGGGACTCACTCCATCGGCCGCCTGCCCGAAGGGACAATCCCACGTGGTCTCGCCCGTCACCGGGTTATAATAAAACAAATGTCCACTGTCCGTGTCCGTGTGGGTTTCCCAGTCCGACATGGAGCCGCCAGGCTCCTCTGGGGCCGAGCTGGCGGCGGCGATCTCTTCCCGCAGCTCCTGGATGTTGAGGTAGATGGGATCAGGTGTTTCCTCTGACTCCTTGTGTGCCTGGGGGAACACGGACGTGTCACTACTGCAGCTGGGATGGAATTCCTGCCTCTTCCCCACCGTGGTGTCCGGGTGGCCGATGGGTGAGGCGCCGAGGAGCCGGATCCTGCCCTGGCTGCTGGGTCACCCCTCTGCCCGGGCCCCCGAAAGCGTGGGGCAGGAGGTGCCAGTGATGGGGTGCAGGAGGCCAGGAGGTGGAGAGGGGCACCCACAGCACGCAGAGTGGGGCAGGGAGCACCCACTGACGGAGGGACACCGAAATCCCTAGTGCCAGCACCTGTGTCACTGCTGCCTGTGTCACCTGCTGCTGGCAACACCCTCACAACCAGCACCACGTCACTGGCACCTGCACGACCCACTGCATGCAGCACCTGCACCACTGGTACCCGTGTCACTGCATCATCAGTACCTGCATCATCAGCACCCACATCAGCACCTCCATCGCTGGTACCCATGTCACCCACATCAATACCTGTGTCCCTGGTACCCATGCAGCACCTGCATCACTGGTACCTGCATCACCTGCATCATCCACACCTGCATCACCTGCATCATCCACACCTGCAGCACTGGTACCTGCATCACCTGCATCATCCACACCTGCATCACCTGCATCATCCACACCTGCAGCACTGGTACCTGCATCAGCCCCTGCACACAGCACCCGCATCATTGGCACCCACATCACTGGTACCAGCATCACCGGCTCTGTGCAGCACCCACATCACTGCCAAACCCAAACCATGAACACCCACAACCTCTGCACCGACATCTGCGGTCCCAACACCTCCAACCTGCTCATCGCCTGCACCCCCAGCCTCCGCTCCCACCTCCCCAGCAACAGCACCCCAGAACTCGCACCCGTCTCACCCACACTTGCACCCCAGCACCCTCATCACCTGCACCCTGGGACGCTTCCAGCACCCACAGCCCCGGCGTCCCGCCCAGAGCCGGATGCTGAACCAGACAGTCCCATCACCACATCCCAAAATAGCATCGGCACCAGCCTGGCTGACCCCCAGCCGTGGGGATGCTTGGGGCAGGGGGATGTGTCCCCTGGCACCAGGAGGGTGCTGCCAGCAGGGAACCCCCTCCTGCCACCCTTTGATTTTACAGCCAGAGTCTCTCACTAATGGCTGTGGGGACAAAGGTCCCAACTCCAGCCCTGCCTCCACCCCAGGGAGGTGACAGTGGGTGCACTGTCCTTGGGGACATCCTGGATCAGAGTGGGACAGCAGCAGCTCAATGACACCCCTCATCCTCCCCCCAGTACCCCCCGACCCCCCACCATGGTGAGCAGGGCCAGAAACCACAGGGGGGTCTGTCCTCCTCCTGGGGACGAGGGACATGGGGGTGGCAATGGGGGATCCCTGGCATGGAGCCCCCCCAGCACCTCTCTCTATCCCATGGGTGCATCCCTGGGGGTTTCTCACGGCCGGGGGGGGCTGGCTGCCCCTCCCTGCTCTGGGATGGGCGTTGTGGCACCCACCGGTGTCCATAAACCCCCAGGGAAACCCAAGGGGGAGCCTGGCGAGGGGCGACCCCAAAACACCCCCCGTCCCCGGGCTGGGTGCACCCTTGGGTGCTGCCTACCTTCCCCAAGTTCAGCAGCTGCAGTGCCCTGCTCCAGGCCTGCTGCGGATCCCCCGGCGCCTGGTCACCCATGGCAGTGACACTGGGGCAGCACTGGGGGCACCAGGGTGGGGACAGCCGTGGGGACACGGCGAGGCTCCGGTGACGCCGGTGGCGCCCTGAGCCGGGCCCTGCACCCACCGCGCTTCCTGCCGGGGTTCGGGGAGCGGAAGAGACGCCCAGGGCGGAACTGGCTTCTCTTGGGGTTGTTGTTACCCATCATCCACAACCTGGCACTCGTCACCTGCTTCGGCAAAGCCAAGAGCACCCGAGCAGGAATTGCTCCAGGATGATGCTGAGCAGGAATCGCACTGGGATGATCCCCCCAAATTTCGGGTGGCCCATCTGGTGTCACACTGCTCCACAGGAAGCTGACCTGGGGCTGCTGTGTCCCCACGACACCGGGATCATCCCAGCCCACCCCATGCCACGGGTGGGGGGTGCAGATGGTGGCAGGACCGAGGTCACCATGGTCCTGCCGTGCCCAGTGCCGGATGGTTTTGGCACTGGCTGGATTTGGGCAGGGAAGGGGAATCCTGGGCTCCTGTGGTGGCACTGGGGCTGGGGACTATGCTGGGTCACCCCCAGAAGGGGTGGTCATTGGCTTTAAGTGTGCAAAGGACACAGCTGCGGGCACAAGGTGTAAAATGGGGTGAAAAGAAGGTGAAAATGGGGTGGAAAATGGGGTGTAAAGCACAGCCCCCCACCACCAGTACCCCATTTCCCCCAGTAACTCCCTCAGGTGGCACAATCCCTCCAGCCCCCCTGGGGGACACTCAGGCTTGGGGTGCTCCAGGTGCCTGGGGTTACTCCAAAGTGAGGTGTTCAGGGACAAGTGAGGAGGGGACAAGGTCGTGGGACCCACCCCTCTGCCGTCACTGTCTCACCCTGTGCACCCCAGCCCGCGTCGGCGGCCGGGGGGGAGCCCCACCCTTGGGTGCCCCCTCCGGGGAGGTGCAGCACCGGGGGTGCTGGGCAGAGCCCTTTGCTACTTACTGGTGTGGGGTGAGCGTGGGATTGGGGTGTCGGGGCGCTGGCCTGTGCCGGGGTGCACCCAGCACCCACCTCGGTCACTGGGTGCTGCACCCAGGTGAGGCTCCCGCCCCGGCAGGGAGGAGCTGCCGCGCTTCCCTGTTAACCCTTTTCTGCCTCCTCTCATCGCGGAACGCTCCGGGAACCCGAGGGGGACACCCAAAGCCCCCCTGGGTGACACTGAGTGCCCCCCCCCCCCGCCCCAGGGACCGCGGGGTTCTGCAGAGGGGGTGGGGCTGGGGTGCCCAAGAGGGTGGGGGAACTGAGGCACGGGCCAGGGGGCTGAGGGTGGAGGGCGTGCGGGGGGAGCGGGTCCCTGTGTGGGGGGTCACTCACACCCCCGAAATGGTTAATTCTGGCAAACCCCTACGGTGGGGTCACCTGCAGCTTTGTCCCATGGGGTCAGCTCGGTGGGGAGACCTGGGGGGTCCCGGCAGTGGCTGCGGTGCCGGGGTGTCACCACACTGCGCTGGGGCTCACAGGGTCACGGCGGGGGAACACGGCCACTGAGTCAGTCGAGCGCCCAGGCTCAACGCCCCCCCCCGCTAACCCCCCACCGCAGCGCAGCTTTGGGGGACAGCAGCGGGGATGTCACCGTACCTGAGCCGCGGGGCCGGCCCCCGGCCGCTTCCTGGCCACGTCCCTGTCCTTGCCGGAGGCGCAGAGGGTCTCGGAGCGGCTCTTCCCGAGCGGCCGAGCCCGTCCTGGGGGGTCCCCGCCTGCCCCCATGGCAGTGGCACTGCGTGCTGCCGGTGTCACCCGCGCCAGGTCATCCAGGGAGTGCGAAGGTCTCACAGGCTCGGCGGGGTGGAGGACCCGAAAAGAGCTGAGTGATGGCGGTGAGTCTCTGCTGGGCACCGAGTCTCTCCTGGGCACTGAATCTTTTTGGAATACCGAGTCCCTCCTGGGCACTGAGTCCTTCTTGGGCACCGAATCCTTCTGGAACACCGAGTCCTTCCTGGACACCGAGTCCCTCTGGTGCACCGAGTCTCTCCTGGGCACCGAATCCTTCTGGAACACCGAGTCCCTCCTGGGCACCGAATCCTTCTGGAACACCGAGTCCCTCCTGGGCACCGAGTCCCTGCGGGGCACCGGGCACTCCCCCGCCGGCTCCCCCGGCTCGGCGGCGCCGATGAACCGATACTCGTAGGCCGGCGAGGGCTGAGGGACGAGCGCGGCCGGCTCTGTCGCAGCACGTCCCGATGGCGGGGGGTCAAGCGGGGCTGGGGCGGCGATGGGGGGCAGCTCCTTGACGTACTGGGCCGGGATGTAGAAGGGCCGGGCGTCCCCGCTCCTGCGGACGTGCCACCAGTGCGGGTTGGTGCGTTTGAGCAGGACGTAGCGCTCGTTGGGTTTGATGGAGACCAAGGTGCCGTCCTTGGCGCGGTACTCGAAGCCGTACTCCACCAGCACCAGCGCCTCCTCCGCCGGTTCCGCCGCCTCCATGGCCTCCCCGCGCCTCCGCCTGCGGGACGCGGGGCAGGGAAAGGGTGACGGCAGCGCCCCAGCACACCTGAGTGAGGACCCCCCCCAACTCAGCTCCCTCGGGGACCCCGCTGAGCCCCAGCCCTACTCGGCCGCTGCGCAAACAGCCCGAACCCGCTGGAACTGCCCTGGGGTCACCGCCACCGTCCTTGCCACCGTGCCCGAGACCCCAAAGCCACGGAGCCCCAAGTCGCCGAGCCCCCGAAGCCCCCGAGCCGCCGGTCCCCGAGCCCCGCTCTCACCTGCGGCCGGCGCTGGGGCGGGTGCGCGCCCGCGGTGCCGCTCGTGCCCGCGCCGGGCCGGTCCCGACTCGCCCGGTTTCCGCCGCCGCCTCGACGAGAGACGGGGCCGGGCTCCGCGGCGGGGAGGGTGCCCGGTCCCCGGCTGCAGCACGGGGTGCTGGGGCGCGTTTCCTCCCCTCGGCGGAGGGGACCCGCTGCCGCCCGACGAGGAAACGGCTCCTCGGGAGGTTCCTGCGGCAGGAAGGGCCCAGCCCCACGGCTCGGCCGGGATCTGCGCTGCTGCCGGATCTGGCACGGCCTCCCTGGGCAGTGGGATGGGGACCTCATTAGGGGGGGCCCACGGGAGCTGCCCTGCCCTGGGTTTTGTCCCCACGCATCCCAGGGAGTTCTGCTGTGTTGGTTGGCACGTCCCAAGTCCTCCCAGCACGTGAGTGGTGGGGAAAACAACAAGGGGAGACGCTGACACCAGTGGGGAGCAGCCAGGAAGGAAAATGGGGAAGGGACCCCCAAGGACTTGCCCAAGTGAAACGATGGAGGATGGGCGAGAAGGATGAGGGATAGACAGGGAGGATGAAGGACAGAGGACAAGGGCCAGGCAGCATCCCCATTCCCAACCCTCTTCCCACAGACACTGTCAGGTTCAAACTCTGCTGAGGTCCCACTGCAGAGAAGCAAACTCAAAAATCGCTTCACTTGTTAAATAGACTTTAATTATCTTTGCGTGGGGAGGGGTTAAAGGAAAATAAAACTTCTCCCGAGGCTGAGCAGCAGCAGGTGGGGAGGAGCGGCCCGGCTCTCCCTGGCTCTTCCCAGAGGCCAGGGCCCTGGCTGGGCTCTCTGAGCAGGAGATGCTCGGGGCACCCATAGTCCCCCTGGGGCACGCAGGTCCCTAAAGGCACAAGTGTCACTTTGTCCCCTCCCTGCATGGGTCCACCACCCAGAGCAGCCCAGTTGTGCAAAACCCCCATGTAAAAAAATACCGGTTTTCAGTATCCTAAAAAACTAGAGCTTTGATCAATGTCAGTTCTCCACACCCTCGACTGGAATCCTGGGATGACACCCAGAAGAGCCGCTGGGTTCCACTGGGAGGGGACACTGGCACCAGGAGGGTGGCATGGAACAGCACCCGGTTAGTGTGAAGGGGGATGGATTTTTCCAGCCTCCTTCTTTAGCCCTGGGTGGGCAGAAGGTCCCTCGGTGGGGCAGGAGCACCCACCCCACACTGTCCCTGTCCCCAGGGCGGGGCAGGCGCAGGATGGGCTCAGGCAGGGGGGGTTGCTCTGTCCCTCCTGCCATCCTCATGCCGAGGGCAGTGTCGGGGTCAGTGCCAGGCTACGGGCTGGGCTCTGTGCCGGCCTCCAGCTGCCGCTGGTACCGCTGCCGCCGCTCGCAGCGCGGGCACGACGGGACCCGGGCGTGGCAGTCCCGGTGGAAGACGGTTTTGCATTCACTGCACCTGGGAAAAGAAGAAGAAAAACAAACCCACTGTGTTGCTAATGTCAGAGCAAAGACTAAACTTCCCCCATTGAACCAGGGGACAGTTCCCTGTCCTGGTGTGTTTTGAACACTCCCTGAGCAGAGCCCCAGCCCCGGCTCAGGAGGAGCCTTGAGCGCAGGAGCAGCAGCTGCTCGAGTGGAACATCCACCTCAGCAGCTCCTCATCCACCCCGGCAGCTCCTCATCCACCTCAGCAGCTCCTCATCCACCCCGGCAGCTCCTCATCCACCTCGGCAGCTCCTCATCCACCCCAGCAGCCCCTCATCCACCCAAACAGCTCCTCATCCACCTCAGCAGCCCCTCATCCACCTCAGCAGCTCCTCATCCACCCAAACAGCTCCTCATCCACCCAAACAGCTCCTCATCCACCTCAGCAGCTCCTCATCCACCCCAGCAGCTCCTCATCCACCTCAGCAGCTCCTCATCCACCCCGGCAGCTCCTCATCCACCTCAGCAGCTCCTCATCCACCCCAGCAGCTCCTCATCCACCCCAGGAGCTCCTCATCCACCCCAGCAGCTCCTCATCCACCCCAGCAGCTCCTCATCCACCTCGGCAGCTCCTCATCCACCCCAGCAGCTCCTCATCCACCTCGGCAGCTCCTCATCCACCTCAGCAGCTCCTCATCCACCTCGGCAGCTCCTCATCCACCTCGGCAGCTCCTCATCCACCCCGGCAGCTCCTCATCCACCTCGGCAGCTCCTCATCCACCTCAGCAGCTCCTCATCCACCTCAGCAGCTCCTCATCCAGCCCAGCAGCTCCTCATCCACCTCAGCAGCTCCTCATCCACCTCAGCAGCTCCTCATCCACCTCAGCAGCTCCTCATCCAGCCCAGCAGCTCCTCATCCAGCCCAGCAGCTCTGAGCAGCAGCCAGGCCGGAAGGAGCGTGGTGGGCGCTGCCAGCAGCTGCTGATGTGTGAGAGATGAGAGTGAGGTTTGAGCTGAGGTTTGTGCCCTGCTCTCCCAGCACCGAGTGCAGCTTGGAGGGTGTGTGAACACCCTCTGCAACAACGAACCCTGTGACACCAAGCCCTGGCCATCCACCCTTGTGACACTGATCCCCTGACACCAATCTCGTGGCACCAAGCCCTGTGACAGCATCGCTCTTGGCGACCCTCTGCTTGCCATGGGGGGCACACCCCACCCTGACAGCAGGACCTGCATGTGGCAGGGAGGCTGTGGGGACAGTGAAGCTGCAGGGAAGGAACAGGAGGGAGCTGCCCTCGAGCAGGTGGCTCTGTGGAGGTGTAGGAGCTCCCTGATTTGGCTCAGCAGCAGCAGGAATGTGACACCCTGCAAAGGACCCCAGCTCGGGCAGGGGTTTCACTGCTCAGTCACCAGCAGAAACGTCCCTGCTCTGAGGCCTGAGGTCAATTTTTGGGTTGTGATCCCCAGCTCCTCAGTGACAGTAAAATGTGGCTCAGCCACATGCCAGCGGGGCAGCCAGATTTACCTTCACTGTGCAAATACCTGGTGCACAATTCATGTGTGAACAGTGTGAAACACCTTAATCCCCCAAAGGATGTGTGGGTCAGAGGCAGAGAAACACCTGTCAGTGCCTGGAAAGGGACCACATCATCACAGCTGGGGCCAAATCCTGCTCCAGAGAGGAGCTGCGACAGGGAAAGGCTCGTGCATGGACAGGCAGGATTTGGGATGGCAAATACGCATTTCCCTGGTGAACACACTTCCATGTGGCCTCTCCGGATCAGCAGCGGTGGCGGCTGCTCCCCAGGTGTGGGGGGATTTGGGAAGCCGGGTTTTACTCGCTGAGGTTCCGAGTGGGAAGTGGCATCTCCTGTCTCCACCTCCCCCCGAGCTGCCGGAGCAGGAGGGGGTCCTGCGCTGGCGGGGTCATTGTTTGAGGCGTTGCAGACACATCCTGCAGCCAGTGCCGGTGTGACCCGGCGGCCCCGGGGCGGGCAGAGGGGCAGGAAACCGCGTTCAGCTCCGCGAGGATGTCGGCTGAGCCGCTTTCCTGCTGCACAGCCTCCTCCGTCAGGGTGAGAAAGAAAGACGTCAACAAACTTCAGAGCTCGGCTCCACGGGACACGAGACCTCCGGCCGGCCGCCAGCCAGCTCAGCCCTGCGCGCCAGCACTTTGCAGAGCCCGGCTGCTCTTTTTCCAGGGAAAATCGGTCCCCTGGGGATGTTGTTGTCCTCGATAATGAGCTCAGTGCTGTCCCTGTGGCAGGGAAGCGAGCGAGCAGCGCTGCTCCTCCTCCACGGAAATACTGGCAGCCCTGGAACACATGGAGCACCCACGGATCCCAGTATCCTCGGTATTTTCTGCAGGTTCTGGGTGTTGCTGCTCACTTTTAGGGATTGCCAGCAAAGTGAAGCCACGCGGCTCATGAGCCTGTGAAATCTCTCTGCCAGGATTGTGCTCAATGCCAAATCGGCTAAGACAGCACAAGAGGAAATGGCCTCAAGTTGCCTCAGGGGAGGTTTAGGTTGGGTATTATGGAAAATTTCTTCACTGAAAGAGTTGTCCAACTCTGGCAGAGGCTGCCCAGGCAAGTGGTGGAGTCCCCATCCCTGCAGGGATTTAAAAGCCCTGTGGATGTGGCACCTGGGGACATGGGTCAGTGGTGACCTTGGCAGTGCTGGGGGAACTGGACTTGATGATCTTACAGGGCTTTTCCAGCCTGAATGATTCCAACCTGAATGATTCTATGCCATAAACCACGGAGATGTGGATCTCTCCACCTACAATGGAGCAGGCTCCTTGGCTGGAAGGATTTAACTTCTTCAGCAAACCCTGATGGTGGAGGGGATAAGAGATCCCCTCTAACACCATCCCCATCCCAATTCCAACTTCTGTCCAGCTGCTGCACCCTGACCCACAGCCAACCCCACTGCAGGACAGGTCCCTCTGTCTATAAGGAATGGAAGCTCTGTGGGCAGGGGAAACACCCAGGGAGAGCCAGTGTCACCTCTCTCCTGCTGGGAACGTCCCCAGCCTCTCCCAGCACATCCCAGTGCCGCTCCCCATCCATCTCTGCTCCCAGAGAAGCTGTGGCTGCCCCATCCCCGGAAGTGTCCAAGGCCAGCTTGGAGAGGACTTGGAAGGTGTCCCTGCCCATGGCAGAGGGTGGCACTGGATGGGCTTTAAGGCCCCTCCAACCCAAACCATTTTAGCATTCTCTGAAATCTGTGTCCGTGTGTCTGTCCTTCCTTCCACGGCTGTAGAGGGATGTAGAACAGTCCCACTGCTGCTTCTCCATCCCTCCTTCAGCCCCTGCAAGGGGTCACACCGACCCTGAGTGGAGAGGCACTGGCCAGGGAAACAAGACAGGGACATACAGAACCTTCCTCCTGCTCCTCCTCCCTCCAGCCCCTTGGCTGCCCTGTCACCCAGCATCCAGCAAGGCCTTTGCAGGCTGACACCAAGGTGCTGCTGGTTCTGCATCTTCAGTCTGCAAAGCCACCTCTCCTGGTGACATCTTGGCTCTGTGAGGACGGCCTGCTCCTGCCCAAAACAGCCCAGATTTGGTTTGGAGCATCCTGGAGCTGATGGGTTCCATGAGGACATGGGCCTAAGGATGTGGGAACCGTGAGGATGAGTCCCACAAGGATGAGGGAACCAAAGGACGTGGCTCCCACGAGGATGCACGACCACCTCAGAGCCATTTCCAATTCCCCACGTGCCTTGGAAGTGCTTGGAAGAGCAGATCTCAGGGGTTGCTTGGGGCTCCTGGCGTAAGCCAGGCTGTGCCCCTGGGTGTTGTGGCTGCAGTGTGACGGGGCAGAGGCGGCTCACTCACCTGGTGGTGGTGTCAAACTCACCTGGTGGTGGTGTCAAACTCACCTGGTGGTAGTGTCGAACTCGAAGGGGAAGATGATGTCGCTGCTGTTGCAGATCTGGCAGATGAAGCCCCTCTGGGTGCACAGGTCGCAGCTGTAGACGTGGTGGGATGCAAACTGCAGCAGCGACTGCAGGAAGGTCTCGAAGACGCTGTCGGCGATCTGGGGGACGCAGGGGTCAGCGCTCCTGGAGCCCGGCCCCGGCGGGGTTTGCTGTGTCACACCCATTCCTTGGGCTCCACCTGAAGGCAGGGCTGTTCTCCAGAACGACCCCCACCCCACCCCGCATACCTGGGGTGCAGTGGGACCCCGGATTGCTGAGAGCAGCACCCACAACCTGCCAGGATGGGGCTCCCAGCTTGGGAATCACCGAAAAACCCAACTGTTGGGAAGCTCCCGCTGAAGGAGCAGCACGTGGCATCCCCACAGACACCGGGGTGTTTTCACCTGGAAAACACCAACAGCTGGGCCAGGGGGCTTGGAGCAACCTGGTCTAGTGGGAGGTGGAAGTGGATGGCAGGGGGAGTGACTGGGTGGTCTTTAAGGTCCCTTCCAACCCAAATCATTCTGTGATTCTGTGACCATGCACAGCTCTCACCTGGCTCAGATCAGCCACGCTGTATTTGTGGGGACACTCCAGCAGATAATGCCTGTGATCAAGCCTGCAAAGAAGCACAGAAAGGAAGAGGGTAGATGGTCTCTATCACACTTTCAACAGCTTTGGGGCAAGGAGGAGCCTGGATGAAGCAGCCTCTTGAAGTGAATCACTGCAGAGCCCATTTTCACATCCCAAATCCTGCCACTGTAAATCATGAGAGCATTTCAAAGGAGGGGAAAAAAGAAAATAAATATCTCATCTATTTTGCCAGGTGTTTCCTGTCCAGCCAGAAGCTCCTCAGCCAGGAAGGTGTTTCCTGAGTCACAGCTCATTGTGCTGACCCAGCCAACAGATGGGTAACTCCTTAGAGCAGATGATATGGAAGGAAAAACCAGCCTGAGCCTTGGCAGCACTGCTCCCTGCTCCCATGGTGAGTGAGGAGGGGCACCAGGAGACCACCAGAGCGCCAAGAGAGGGGAATGTCACCCCGGGAAGGACCTTACCGCTTGCTGAGCTCCTTCAGGGCGCCGCTGCGGCACATGATGAGATAATCCCCCAGCAGCTTCAGCTGCTCCCGGCTGCGCAGGATCCGCCCCATCCTCTCCACGTGCTCGTAGAGGCTCTCGTTGACCAGCTTCAGGTCAATCAGCGGCTGGTTTCGGATCTGCCTGAGGAACTTCAGGGCTTGCTTGCACACCTGGGGCACAGAGAGAGGGGGGCAGGTGGACACAGACCACAGAGCAGCCCTAGAGCTCGGAAGGAGGTTGGGAATGGGCATTTCCTGCCCAGGGAATGCCCAGCTGGACCTTCAGGAGGCAGATGCTGGAGCGTTTCCCTGCTCCCTGCATGGACCCAGCCCAGGACTCACCCCTCGTTTGGTGAGATCCCAGTTGTGGATGAGGCGGGAGGGGATCACGGTCTCCTCGTCCCGGTGGCAGCTGTCGCAGTAGTAGAGCCCGGAGAAGGCGCAGAGCTTGGGCCTGGCGAAGGAGAAGCCGATCTGCCGGGAGCAGCCTGCGGGAGCAGGGGGTGAGAGGGGACTGTGCTGCCCACAGCCTCTGCCCACCACTGCTGGGACGTGGGAGAAACTTTTGGCAGCATGGAATCGAACAATAAAGTTTTGGGAAAGGGTAGAGGCCACCTAAAGCACCTGCAGGACGTTCACCGTGAGGCCTCCAGCCCCCTTCTCACGGATTTAAGCCTACGATGGTTCAACAGTTGCTGCTTCACTTTTTCTGCGTAAAAAGGAGGCTGAACTATCTGTGAACCCACTTCTTTTATCCATCAAGTGGTTCAATTGGGTTTTTTTGGTGTTTTTTTTTTTTTTTTTAGGAGAAGTGAATTCTGGCAACATCCCAATGGTCTAGGGAAGAACATAAATCTCACTTGCTGTCCCATCACCTCCACCAGTAACTTTGCACTATTCTGCCTTCGCTCAGCCCTTTTCTTTTCTGCTGCTGTCACAGGGTACCAAAACCTCATCTGCAAGGGATGAGATCAGGATGGATGAAGCCCAAAACACCTTTATTATACCAGTGGGGAGCCCACAACCTCATCCATTGCACTCTGGAATAGCTGGAGCTCATCTCCCCAAAATATTCATGGAGATCACATGTTACTTTCTGATTTAATAAGAAAAACCAGCCTCTATTGCTCATTACTCTGAGATGGAAGGGAACACATTGGGTGTCAGGCTGGGAGGGGGGTGAGAGCAGGGCAGGCAGAAAACCTACACAGAAAAACTGTGAATTTGTCTTTTTGGCTTGTGGCCTCCAGCTGTGGGGACGTGGAAGATGCAGGACAGAGCCTGGAAGGGAAGGCAGAGACCAAACAGACCAGAAAAAAAAATTATATAAAAAAAGGAGAGAGATTAAAAGAAAAAAACCCCAATCTGCTGGAGGGTACAAGAAACATAATTGAAGTAGGAGAGAAATCTGAAATTTAATTAACTTAGCAAGTTAAAGTGCAAATTACAGCTCCCATGGAGGTCAGTGAAGGTGCCACCAGAATCTCCCCGCGTGCCGAGAGGCGTCAGGGGAAGGATAAACGATTGTTTTGCAAAATCAGCCCGTCACACCCATGGCAATCCCTGCTCCTGTGCTGCCTTACTGGAAAAACTGCTCCAGATTGCACTTTCCCCACAGGCTGGGGCCTCAAAATGCCCAGGAAGAGAGTCCTGAGCTTCCTGATCCACCTAAGGTTGCTTCAACCCCAGTTTCCCACTGTCTGTACCAAAAGCATCTTAAATGGGAGCCCAGTAACATCCCAGTTGGACAGGCCTGGGGTGGAATGGGGACTCGGCATGGGAGCCTCACCCTGTGCCCACAGGACACCAAAGGTGCCCTGACTGGGGACATGAAGCCCCACCAAGGGGATCTTCTGCTGGGATCCCTGGGAAAACAGAGAAGCTGCGGCTGCCCATCCCTGGGGGTGTCCAAGACCAGCTTGGACAGAACTTGGAGCACCCTGGGACAGTGGAAGGTGTCTCTGTCCATGGCAGGGGGTGGGACTGGATGGGCTTTAGGGTCCTTCCAACCCAAACCATTCCACGGTTCTGTACCTGCACAGATGAAGCTCTGTGAGTCCAGGCCCTTCTCCGTGGGGATGGCCACCAGGTACTGCAACAAGAAGCTGTTTTCCTTCACGATGTTCTTCAGGACGACCTGGGAGTGCCCGTCCAAGCTGCCCCCCAGGGTCAGCGCCTCCTCGGCGCCCTCCAGGTAGGACATGAGCACCTCTCGGACCAGCTCCCGCCACGAGGCCGCCTCCTCGGCGTTCTCAGCCTGCAGCTTCAGCACAGCCTTGGAGGTGATCACCTTGAAGAAGGAGGGTCCTCCCAAGCTCGTGTCTGGAAGGATGTCCTGGATGGTCTCTATGCCGTAACTGTTGCTTAAAATTTTGTCACTGTTTCTGATTTTAAAGCACTTCAGAGTTTCTAGAGAAAGGGAAAAAATAAACGGGACCCAGGTTTTGTCCACGTCCATGTACAGAACAGCCTCTTTGATGGCATCCAGCTCTGCTTCTGGAGCTGGAGTCCAGTCCAAGCTGTTCCTGGGCAGGTCACTGTACTGGAGAGCACCGGAATCGCCCTTGACGGGCTGGGCTTCGCCTCCATCCTCGGAATACTCCAGAGTCTCCCAGTCCTCCTCCTCCAGCTGCGGCCGGCACTTGCGCAGCGCCTCGCGGATCCTGTCCAGCCAGTCCTCGGCCTCGTCCTGGGAAGGGGCTCGGAGGAAGAGCTTTTTCCCCAAGAAAACCAGCTCGAAGCGGCCGTCGGAGTGGGTCAGCGCCAGGGACTCGCAGCGCAGCAGGGAGTAGGTCTCCACGCAGATCCGCTCCTCGTGGTCCAGGAAGAGCCGCAGCTCCAGCGGGGACAGCTCGCAGGAAAACTCCTTCCAAATGCCCATGGCTCCTCGCCGTTCCAGGCTGCCCAGCTTCAGCAGCCCACGGAAAGGGTTGGAAAGGCCTGGGGCAAGAGATGGCTCAGTTGAAGTGAGAGGAGAAGCTAGTGGGGAGGGGAAAGCCGAGAGGGGCTCAAAGCAAGCGCCCAGAGGCATGGCAGGGGTGAGAGCCAGCGCTGGTACATGGTGGGCTGGGGCAGGAGCTGACAGGACCTTGGTCTCCATCACTATCCACCACCTGCATTTGGGTTTCTGTCCCGCTGCATTTGGGTTTTGAGGCTGGGAACAAGTGGGATAAAGGAAAGGTGTCCCACAGGGTGGAGAGACCCTCTCCCACTAAAATGCTTCCTGCAAGAGCTTCCCTGGGCTCAGCAATGCCTTGGGAAGCTGCTCCAATGCCTTCTGTAGCTCCCAGTGCTGCCACCAGCTCACACGGCCCACAGCTCTCCCCAGACTGCCCATCCCCACTGGAGCAGCCCCCAAGCACGAGGGCAGCAGGAGGTGGCACGTACCCATCTGCCTGCGGTGCACCACGCTGAAGCCCTTCTGCTCCCGCTCCGGGGACATTTTGTGCTTCCCAGTGTCCGAGGATGGCACTGAGAGCCTCTCCAAGTCCAGAGCACTGATGAGGCCTGGGGCTGGCCCCTCGCTGTCCCCCTCTGGCCCAAAGCCATTGGTGTCAGCCGTGCTCCTGCTGCTCTCTCCCGGGGAAGGTCTGTAGAAATCATCTTCTGAGATCCAGCTCTTCTGTTAAGAAGAGAAATATTATGAATTGTTAGGCTTATCAAACACCCTGCGCTCCTCAAACACACACATCCACTGCAACGCCTCCTTGGGGGCTGCTCCTGTGCAGCCCAAATCCCAGTGGATTTAATGGATGGTGTCCCTGCTCATGGCAGGAGGTTGGGAATGAGATGAGTCTTAAGGTCCCTTCTTCCCCAAAGCATTCCATGACTGCTGGCCATTCCCAGATGGAATGGCTCCCCTGCTCCCTCCAGAGAATGATCCATGGAACTCTGTCAACAGCTGGAAAATACTGGGACTGTATTCTGGTAGGATAATAAAATAAAGTAAAAATCAACCTGTTCTCTCCCCTAAAATCACCATGGAAGGAGAGCACATTCCCTGCAATGACCACAGGTCCGTGGAGTTTTACCGATGGGGGTGAAATTCCAGCCCTGCCACGGAAGAGCAAGAGCTGGAGCAGCAGCTCCAGGAAGAACAGAGATGGGGAGAGGCACAGAGATGTCCAGGGTGAAACAGAGACCTGGGGCTCACAAGAGGATGCTACAGGGGCCTGGGCTGTGCAGGGGAAAAATAAGGCAGAGAAAGCAAAAGAAGCCTCTGTCTGCATCTGCCAGGAGGGGATGAGATCCATAAGCTGAAAAAAAATTGGTTGTAGCTTCTCCAGGAGAAGCTCCAACCCCTCCCCTGGTCACCCTCTTCCAATGCCTGACCACTCTTTCAGGGAAGAAATTCCTCCTGAAAGGAACAAGGTTCTGGGACAAGGTCCTGCAGCAAACACCAGCAGGGAAAAAACAACCCAGCTCAGTGCCCTGGCACACGAGACCAGCATTCCTAGACCCTTCTAGGGCTGCATCCCAACAGGAATGTCCTTTCAACTCCCCTTCGAGGACTTCCAAGAGCCTTTTATTTTGAATAACAACCGAAGTGACAGCAGAAGAGCTGTCACCACCCTGTGGGGAGGATCACGGGTGGCCGCTCCTGGATTACTCCTGGGGCAGGAATGCAGGTTGCTCCATGAGTCATGGAGAGCAGGGGGAATTTCCTGTTGACACAGTATGTTATACATAGATTAGGTCAAACTGGCTCTGGGCCAGGAGGAAGCAGCGGAAATGGGATAAGCGGGAGGGAACCGAGAGGAGCAGAGAGCAAAAGGAGAAATGGTCTGGGGGGTGTGGGGTATATCCTACCCTCACCAGCGTGGAAAGGATGGGAACCGGCACGGGAACAATGGGAGCCAGGACAGAACAGTCAGTAACAAATTAGACAGAGGACAGGGCTGTTCAAAGAGCTTCCTAAAAGCAGAAGCCAGTGGATGTGGATCTGCTTCTGGCTGCAGCAGGGGAAATCCGCTGCTGCTCAAGACCAACACCCAGGAATGCCATCCCACTCTGGGAACAGATGTGCTGCAGGAGGATTTTCCTACTGGGAAAGCAGTTTGTTTCCTGTCCAGTCAACCCTTTTCCCTCCTCTTACATGGAGCATAAATGAAGAAAAGTCCCCATGAGAACCTCGACTCTCGGGCTGTTTTATCACTTGCACACAACGCACGGCCAGATTTGTGTGGGAGCTCACCCCTCTCCAGATATCCCTAACAAACCCAAAACTTCCTGCTGCAGCTACTCCTGGAGAGGGATGACTGACAGGCCAGGCAGGGCTTCAAAAGCTTTGGTGCCTCTTTCACCACGGAATACAGACTTTGATCCAGTTTCTCCTGAAGCAGCGTCACGGCCACAGCTCTGTGGGGTGGGAATCATCACTGATAACCAAGTGAGAGCAGCAAGGAAAATGGGAGTTTGGAGAAATTTACCCATGGAAGTGTCCAAGGCCAGGTTAGATGGGGCTTGGAGCAACCTGGTCGAGCAGGAGGTGACCCTGCCGTGGCAGGGGGTGGAACTGCATGAACTTCAAGGCCCCTTCCAACCCAAACCATTCTGAGATTCCCTGATTCTAGAAAAGCAGTGCCTATTGGAGCTGTCCCCAGTTTTACTTCCCTTCACCACCGGGTACAAACCCAAGGAGATGGGCAGGGAGGGAGCTGTAGCACCTACCGGACACCCCGGCAGGGGAGAGAGCAGGTGCTGGGCCGTGGGGCTGCGGACGGCCTGGCTCCCCTCGCTGCCAGCGCGCTCTGCTCCGCCCGCACCATCCCGAGGGGCCGCAATTCCCGACGTGCTGCCGGCATCTCCATCCCCAGGGCCGGGGGGCGCGGGGTGTCCCGCCGGAGCAGAGATGTCCCTGCTGGGGGGAGGCTCCTGGTGCGTGCCGTGGGTCGGGGCCGGGCAGGTGGGCAACACCGGGGGGCCCGGGGGAGGCCAGGGGGAGCAGCCCAGCACGCTGGGGAGCAGCTGTCCCTCCGGGGCGTCCGAGCTCGGCCTGGCCTTGCTGAACTCAGACAACACCCTTGAAACAGAAAAGTGATTGGTTTGAAGGCAGCTCGATAACCAAAACCTAACCCCCCCCTCCCCATTTCTGCAAACTGTAACCATGCAAAAAGGGTTCAGCGTCACTGCTGGCCTCTGTGGGATGGCAGCAGTGTGGCTGGAAAATCCCAGTGATGCCAACAGGAAAATGCGGGATTTGAGCCCCACAGAGCAGCGCCAGCCCCACGGCACGGAGCAGGACCCTGCCTGTGAAGGGAGCATTTCCCAATTTCACCCATGAATGGGGTTTAATTTGGTGGATGGAGGGACAGCACTGGGTGCTCCCCACAGCCCCAGTCCCACACACAGCTCCTGGACAAGAATCTCTAGCCTTGGACCATGTGCCAAATTCCAACTGTTTTCATTAATGAGCAATTAACAGGGGAGCCTGGCCAGAGGATCAGCTGTTCCCGAGGTCCCACTCCACTGCCAGTCCCAGAATTAAACCAGCCCAAGATTAAAACTCAAAGGAACATCTCCATCACGAGTTTAATCCAATCAAGGCAGGTTCTTCCAGGATCATTGAAAGATGCAAAATCCTGGAAGAAGGGAATGATGCTGTTACAGATGGAGAAGCACAGCCTGCAGCTCCAACTCTTCCTGAAGACTGGGAAGAGGCATCACCTCAAAGGCTCGGTTCCCTCAGAGTCACACTCCAAAGGTGACAAGCAAAATATTTACAGATTACTCAGAGTTTATATAACCCTGGAAATCTTTGTGCTGGATGCTTGGCAGGAATAAATCACAAGGATGACAAAACAACAACCTCCCCCTCTGAACGATCTGCCGAAGCTGCAAATTACAACCCTGCCCTGCGACCAAACTCATTTCTTTCCTCCCGTGGAAAGCCCTGGAGCATCCCCCAGCGTACGCCAGGAAGATGTGACATTCCTGAAACCAGGGAGCAGCATTTTTGTGACATTCCTGCCCTGGTAAGGAGGACACACACACACTTCAGTGGCCATGAGCTCATTTGCAGTGGCAGCAGAGTCTCAACGAGCCGAGCTGAACGGTTCATGAAAAGAACAAAAGCTCCTTCCAGAAGGGAAAAAAGAGCTTGTTAAAAGCAAACAGGGAGAAAAACTTCCTGCCTACAGAAAGAAAATAACAAGAGCCCAGAGAGGGTCAAAAATCCCTTTGGAGAGGAGGGGAGAGACTCACTCCTGCAGGGACCTGTCCAGGTCCTCGGCGGTGGCCGTGCCCAGGTCGGAGTCGCAGGACAGCGGCTCCTCGCCGCGCTCGGGGCTGCGGGCACAGGGCACCGGGGGGAGGCTGTCAGAGCCCAGGCTGGACGAGAGCTGAGAAGAGCTCGTGGTGTTCAAGCTCAGCGAGGACGACGTGAGCTTGATCTTGCTGCCGGCTTTGCCGATGGGCAGGACGGGGGCTTGGATCTCGATCTCATCCGACCCCGAGGACTGGGAGATGGAGCCCAGCGATGCTTTCCTGTGGGGCTCGGAGGCCGAGGACGTGAGGGGCTCCAGCAGCTCGGACACGGGACACAGACCCGACAGGGACAGCGGGGTGACGGTCCACTCATTCAGAACTGCTGACTTGTAGGAGAGCTCGAAGGTTAAGGACGACAAACCCTGCAAGTAGCAGAGCAGAAACTCACACTCTTCAGTGTCCAGCAGCAGAGCTGGGGCCTGGTAGTACTCGTGCAGCCGGGCGCGGTCCTGCAGCAGCAGCTTCAGGTAACACTCCATGAGGCCATCGTTCAGTGCCAGCCGCAGCCAGGCCCGGCAGCGCCCCACGTCCGTGTTGATAAACATCAGCTGCTCCAGCTCCGAGACAATATTGCTGGGAGAGGAGGAAAAGGAACAGAACAGGAGTGAGCGGCTCTGTTTTGGTCCATTGCGGGGTGCAGGAGGGCCAGAACCTTCACCAGACACTGCCCAACTCTGCTGCAGGGAGTTCAGGAGCTGGGATAAAACCAGCTGTGGAAAATCTCTGTCCTTCATGGAAGGCGTGGTTTTCCATGGAGGGAGATGGCTCCTGAATGGCCCAAACTAAATATGTTGGTAAGGACCCCAGGCAGTTCGGCGGTGCCTCTGGCTGACCCTCCTCTCTCTGACTGGAGGCATCTCCCACCCATTGCTTGCACTGGGCGAGGATGGAGAGGGGAGAATTCCTGCTGTCCTTGTGTATTTGCAGGGTTTGTGCTGGCTGGATTCTCCTTGGTGATAACCACGTGTCTAAATTTTCACTTCAAATTGAAAAGCAGTCAAAACACAGTGAAAACTGTGGCAGCCCCAAAAAAATAACCTGGCTGAAGTTGAGCTCAAGTAATCCCAAACTCCTGCATTCAGTTGTTCCCTAAAATCCAACAGCGACACCATGCTCCCTGATCATCCCAGCTCACTGCACACACCTCAAAAACCAGAGCAAAGATTTTGTAAGACTTCTTTTCTGTCTCTCAAGACAGAAGAAAAAACCTTCAAAGGGCACAAAAATATCCCCCATAGCATGCAAAAGAGTTATTTTCATCTGCTCTTTCATAATTCAGGAGTTGGTGATGGAGCTGGATGAGGCTTTCAGAACAATTTGTGTGTGGGCTGTTATTTACTGTGTGAATTTGACTTAGGGAGTGGCTTAGAAAACCCCAGTAAACAGTGATCACTCAGGAGAGACCTCCTCAAAGGCTGGCTGGGACAGAGAGAAACAGGGCCAACCAGTCCCAGCAGATCCAGGCCAGGAGAGAACCCAGATCCTGTGCTGTGCATAAGCAGCCACTGCTGGAAACCAGTGAGGTCACTGGGGTTCCACTGGGCCCAGAAATCCAGCCTGGCACCCAGAAATAAATAAGAAAGGGGTATGCCTTCAGTTTCAATCCTCAACTTTTTGGGGACAGCAGCTCACCCCCAGCACACGCTGAGCAGGGATGTGGGGGTTCAGCCCCTCTCGGCACCACAGGGGCTTCGCTCTGCTACCTCCATCTGCCAGGGCAGCCCCTCAAACCCTGTGAGCACCCTTCCCTGCAGCTGCATCCTTCCCTGCAGCTGAGGGGACTGAGCACACAGATGGGGCAGAGACACATGTGTCCATCGAGCCATCCTCCTCATTCCCCGAAGCTGACGGCACCAAAAGAAGGGATAAACCTGAGGATGTGAATCCCTGTCAGCAGCAAGAGCCACTCACCGATGTGTGATGCTCTTCAGCAGGCCCCAAAAGACTGGCTGGGGAAGGGGGGCCCGACCCCCTGATTTCTTCCCTTTCCCCCCACTCTCTGCCTTGATGTGCTTTGCCTTCAGCCCGTGCACAAACACCGCCTCCAGGGCGCTGCAGAGCGTGTTGGCGTTGCCGTCATCACTGGTGACCACGGCGTCCGAGCTCACGTACTGCTTCTGCAGAGCCTTGATGGCATTCACCAGTTGCTTCTTGATCAGCTGCAAGACAGGAGGTGCAGGTTTGGATTATAAAAGTGAAAATATGAGGATTTAATGTAAAAGAGCTCAAAAAACAGTAAGGTTTATCCATAGTGAAGCACCATGCGACTCCTGCCTCATCCTCACCCTTTGGAGCGGCTGAACCGGTCAAGCTGGGGACTCACACTCCTGGCATCCAGCTTATTTTGTCATAAAAATAATAATTTATGCAATTTTAGCTGGTGTTGCTTCCTTTGCAAAAAGGAAATGGATTAAGGAGATGGGGGAAAAAGGAATCGGTTCTTTCCAGGCGCTCTCTCAGGGGAAACACGAGGATTAAGTGTGGGTGAGAAAGGAGAAACTCAGAGGAGGGAACAGATCCCCTGAGCTCGTGCAGGTCAGCCCAAGCAGCATGTGACATGTGACACGGGGCCGCCAGCAGAAATCAAAGTCATCGACCTCACTGGCTGTGCTGGGTAAACACTGAGGGGCCGGGCCCCAAAAGAGCGGGGTTTGGAAGGACACTGGTGCTCAGCTGCTGCCCTCAGACAGACTCAAAGGGTTCTGAAGCTGGGATGTGGGAATTCTGCCTTCCAGCAGCTTTACTTTCTCTTCCACCAGTCGAAAGCAGCAAGTTTGGTGAATTTAACAATTTCATGCTGGTGGAGAAGATTTTTCCTAAAGCAGCTGAGCCTGGATATCTCGACCAATCTTATTTTAAATCAAGGTTGTGTTTCTCAGTAGGCACTTGGAAAACACCACAAATTCCTCCTTAAATTCCAACCAAAACAATCGATGTTTCAGCACCATGCAGCGTTCCTAGCAAATGCTGAATGTTCCCTGAGCAGGGCTCTGCAGATTTTAACTCCAGCCTGAGTTGGCTGCACAAACCCATATTAAATTTCCAGCCTGGGATTTTTTTTTCAGCATCTAAATAAGATTCCCAGCAGCTGTAGCTTAAGGACAACAGCCAGGGGAGTGTGTTCCTTATTTGGGGTGCTGTTTTCCAGCTTTTTCCAGCTTTTTCAGCTGCCTCCCAGGTCTGCTGCTCCATGGAAGGAGCACTGTGTGCTGAGAAGAATAAAGAGTGCAGATGAATTTATCAGTCACGCACGGGTTCATCCCTGGGATGAATAAAACACTTGAGTTTAACTGCTGATGTTGAACTTTGCTTGTTGAATGCATTTACACTCCCAAAGGTGAGTGAAGAGACCCCAGATTGGGGGGAACAACATTTCTTCATCCAGGTATCAGAGCTGAGCACCCTCCCTGCCCCACATGAGGTCTTGCAAAGGCCAAGGTGTGATTTAAACCCTGATTTCCAATCCAAATATAAACCATCCTAATCCCAGCTGGCAGCACCCACAGGTCCTGCCTGTCCCCAGCAGTGCCTGGAGTTGCACTGGGAGCTGTCTGGGGAGCACTGGGGGATCTGGCTCACCTGGATGGCTTCCTTGGGATCCTCGGGGTGGCTGGAATGCATCTCTGCTGCTGCCGCTCCCCACGCTGCCTTCACATGTCACCTGTGGGACAAGGAGGGCATGGTTCAGCACCCAGGGGTTCCACCCCACTCCCCTGCCAGGGGAAGGGCTCCTGGTGCCACCCAGAAGGGATGGATCCTGCCCTGAGGCATTCTGCAGGTGCTCATGGCCAGGACACTGTGGGATCTGAGCTGGAGTGAGTGACATGGAAAGGTACCGTGATTCCCAGGGACACTTCCCAGGGACCAGGAGAGTTTCAGGCAAAATAGAGCACGGCCAAGAGCCCAGGAGGGAGTAAAGAACCCCTGTGAGGGGCCCTCAGGCAGCCCCAGGCTGGGGGAGCTGCTGGGCAGGTCTGGCCAGCAGCACCACAGGCATGGCCAGGGACTGCTCCCCTTGTCCCTGTGTCACCTGGAATGCCTAAGCCTGGAAAACCAAATGGGAGTGGCATTAGGTGGCCTGGACAAGGGGTGTCACCCCCCAGCAGAATCTGGGGAGAGGTGACAGCAGTTCAGCTCTGTGTCACATGCCAGAGGAATGATGCTGCTCCAAACCCAGCAGGGACAGAGCCTATCAGCAGAGAGCTGTCTGGAGAGATGGGAAAGAATCATGGAATGCCAGGACGGTTTGGGTTGGAAAGGACCTTAAATCCCATCCAGTTCCACCCCCTGCCATGGGCAAGGGACACCTTCCACTGTCCCAGGCTGCTCCAAGCCCTGTCCAGCCTGGCCTTGGGCACTTCCAGGGATCCAGGAGCAGCCACAGCTGCTCTGGGCACTCTGTGCCAGGGCTTCACTGCCCTCACAGGGAAGAATTTCTTCTTAATATCCAATCTAATCCTCTCCTCTGTCAGCGTGAAACCATTCCACCTTGTCCTATCAAACTATTCCCTTAAGCTGGAATCACTTGCCATCCAAATGGAGGAGAGCCCCGCTGTTGGCCCCAGGGTTGGATCTGCCTCCAGCAGACAACAAGCTTGGAATGACATTGATGTCTCAGATTTTATTTCCAAGCCAACACAAAATCCCCAGAGCTTTCTCTGAGTAGAGCTGACAGCATCAACCTGCCCCTCTCCTGCCAAGTCTGGGCAGAAACATGGTTTGCTGAGCAGCTTCTACATGGCCACAGCCAGTCCTGAAGGCAGCACTGTCCAAATCAGGAGCAGTTTAAACCCAGAGCGGCCCAAATCTGCAGTGGCCCAAAAACAGAGTAGCTCAAGTCTGGAGCAGCCCAAATCCAGATATCCAAGACCTGAAACACCCCAGAACACGAGCATCCTGTGCAGGTACCAGAGCAGCTGGCTCTGCTGAGAGCAATAGGACAAGAACTCCTTGGAGCCAAACCCAGGACAGATCCTCAATGTTTCCAGGGTTCACAGATGATTACAGCAAAAATGAAACTGTTTTTGCTGTGGCTTGTCATAAGATTTCCTCTCCCTGTGTTGCAACACAGAAATGGGGGAGCACAGGAAAGTTAACTTTTGGCTCAGGAGCTGCTGGGGGGGTTGGGGGAGTGGCAGCAGTGGTTGACAAGGACTGCAGGGAGCCACCCCCATCCCTGCTTTCCATCTGGGAGGTTCCAGCTCCTCAGGGCTGGGCAGCCTCTGCCCCTTTCCCCACCACCTCCTGCTACACCCTGAGGACAAGAGGCACATCCTCCCTGAGACAATGAATGTGGGAAACTCAAGGATGGGAGAGTCAAGGGTGGGAAATCCAGGAGTGAGAGGAGACCCAGGTGTGGGAGAAGACTCAAGGGTGAGTCCTGAGGGAGATCGGAGGGTGAGACCCGAGGGTGGGAGACTCGAGGGTGGGAGACTCAAGGAGGGGCACAGGGTGGCATTTCTCATGCCCAGGGAGGCGGCACAGGTGTTCCAGCTCCAGGACCACTGGAGTCCTGAGCTGCAAACAGGGAAAGGGGTGACAGCAGAGGTGACAGAGAGAAGAAAAGACTTCATCTAAGTTTTTCAAAGATATGGTCTAAGTTTTACAAAGTGAGAGTTATTCCCCCAAAACACTCCCCTTTGCCAGCATCACCCATCCCAGTGCCTGCAGAAGGCAAGAGCAGAGGACGACGACTCGCCACCTTCACCACGGGACTCTCCACTCCCACCACGACCAGTCCAACCAGTTCGTACCAGTGCCACGAATCCACACGGCACCACTTCTATGGGACAGCATTTTCCTGAACAATGAGTGCAAGAAAGCACCTCTGAAGAGGATTTCACCAAACAGAGTCTTAGGTGAAACACAGGGAAATTGGAACAGCAGCCCTGGCACTGGGTCTAGAAAGACCTAGAGGGCTCTGGAGCACTTCCAGGCAGATCCTGGAAAGCCACAGCTGTTCCTTGTGATCTTGGAAGAGAAAGAGATGGGATGCACGAGCAAACACAGAGACAAGCACAGCTACAGCAGAGAAAACCCACCAGGTTTCCCAGGAGTCACCATCCTGATGGCTCCCTGGGTGAAACAGGGAAAGGCAAACAGGTGAGGAACAACCCCAGGCAAGGAGTCTGACCTACCCAGGAGAAGAGTCACGGTGTGAGGGCAGAGCTGCTGATTTCCCAAACTGCTACAAACCAGCCAGATTCTTTGGAAACAGCTGGAATCAAGGCTCATGCCAGCAGAGCAGAGCCCCTGTCCCAGAGCTTGGCTCCTTGGTCTCCCAAGAAGCGACGCTCTGCGAGTTATAAATAAACAGCAGGTCACTGCCTGTGCTCTGGGATGGAAAACAACGACGGCAGCGTGAGCGGTGACTCAAGGCCTGGACACAGAGCAAGTCATTTTCCAAGCACGAGTGCTGTGCCAGTCACCCTCTGCCCTGGGGTCATGGCAGCTCTGGTGACATGGTGGGGCCAAGGGCTGCTGTGGGGACAGCCCTCTCCTCCTACACAGCTCCTGCTTCCCACCCAGAGCCGAGTGCAAGCCGGGCCCAGAGACAGCCCAGGAGCAGGAAAGCCAGTGGCATGGCATGGGGATTGCCTGGTTGGAGGACAAAACCCCTGGGAACAGCTCGGCGAGGGTTAGGACAGGACATCGCCCCAGCAAGACCCTCGTGGTCTGACTTTGTCTCCTTGCCTGTGCCCAGCCTGAGGATGCTGTGATTGCCACAGCAGGAACATAGGCATGGAGTGAGGGATGGCACCATCACACCACCCTCGTCCCTATTTGTCACAGCTGACAAACCTGGTGGTGGCTGGAGAAGTGTCACCGCAGATGAGCCCGTCCAGCTTCTGCCCTGTGGGGGTCCAGGAGCAGTGAGGGGAGGAAGAGCAGCCACTGAGCTCCCAGCCTGGGTGGTGAGACTGTGCTTCCCAAATACTCCAAACCTGGAATTTTCTTCAGCCTATTACCTACTCCTGCACCAGGCTACAATTTGCTGGAGCCTCGGGGAAGAGCTGGGGTTGATTTTCCGTGGTGCTGCAGCCGCTGGAGCCACCATGCACAGGCCAAGCAGGTTGTGAAAGCCCCAGCGTGTTGAGGCAAGATGTTCCCAGGTTTCTATTGCCAGTTTTTGTGTTGCTTTGGATTCCCAGAGCTGGAGATTCCCCGTGGATGCTCCTGGTGCCATCCGGCTAGGTGGGCGGCTCGCATCCCTCAGCAGGGGGATGGCGGTCGCTGCGAGGGAGGCAGGGAGGAAAGGGCTTTTTAATCTTCATTTTACACATGAATTACCCAGGGCTTGTTTGCAACTGCTCATTTTATGTGAGAAAACGTGATTTATTGAGAATGTAACACATGATAAATCAGGGAAAGCTGTAAGGATCCCACAGGTGCTGGGATCCCTGGCTGGTGGGAAGAAGAGGCCAAGAAATTTGGGGTGTCAGCGCTGGTGGGAGTGAATTGAGGACCAGACACCAACCCCCCAGTGGGGCCCCTTGCAAAGGCACGTCTGACCCGCTGTCCCGCCATGGGGGCCACGGAGAGGAGGAATGAGAGGCCAAGGCTGCCGGCTGGGCAGCGCAGCGTGCGGGGCCTGGCACGGGCGGGCCGGGGGCTGCCGGCCTGGCTCTGGGGGCATCCGGGCGGCGGGGGAGCGATCAGGGCCTGTCCGGCCGCGGGGAGCTGGGGGAGCAGCGCTCGCAACGCCCTGCACCCGCTGCCAGACCCCATCGCCCGCAGCCCGGCTGAGGCCAGCACCCCGCGCCCCAGGGGCGCCCATCACCCCGCACCCCGCGGCCCCCTCCCCGCTCGCCCCCTGCACCCCACGGGACCCTCAGCCCGCACCTCCTGCCAGGCCCCATCACCCCCGGCGCCGCGCGCCCCCGCTCACCGGCTCCGCGCCTCCGGACGGGAAACCCGGAAGTGCCGGGAGCGCGCACGCCCCGCCCATCGTGACGTCACCGCGCGGAGGGGCGGGGCCGATAGCTCCAAGGCACGCCCCGCGTGCGCCGGAACGCGGAGACGCGCGGACACAGCTGGACACACAGCTGGACACACATGGACACACACCTGGACACAGCTGGACACACAGCTGGACACACATGGACACACAGCTGGACACAGCTGGACACACAGCTGGACACACATGGACACACAGCTGGACACACATGTGGACACACAGCTGGACACGCATGGACACGCATGGACACACAGCTGGACACACATCTGGACACACATGGACACGCATGGACACGCATGGACACGCATGGACACACAGCTGGACACACAGCTGGACACACGCATGGACACATGCATGGACACACAGCTGGACACACGCATGGACACATGCATGGACACACAGCTGGACACACATGGACACACATGGACCCTGTCACACGTGCAGGGTGCCCCCAGGATGTCACAGCCATGGGAAGGCTGCAGCTTCGGAGGCTGGGCTGTGGTGACTGCTTGGGACACCCAGGGCTTCCTGAAACCCCTGGGACTTTGGGGTGTCCTAGGCATGGCACCCACCAGCAGCGTCCTCTGCAGAGAGGGCTCAGGTAGTCAGCGGTCCAGATCTTGGGGTGCTGGATGCAGGACAGGGCCCAGGCAGGAACATCTTTCTCTGGGTAACAGCAATTCCTTAGGCTTCTTCCATCTGGAATAACAGCAAGGAAACAACATCTGAGAAAATAACTGTGAAGGAAATTAAAGGAAATTGTAAAGGAAACCATAGTAAGGAAAAAGCCAGGAATATTGCCTCCAAGGAAGTAATAGTCACGGAAATAAGAGCAAGAAAATGACAAGGAAACAACAGCCTAAGAACTGAGATCCAAAGAAGTATCCTGGGATATAGCCACCAAAGAAGCAGAATCCAAGGAAAGCCTCAACAGTTCCTACATCAGAACAAGAACTGACGAAAAAGTGCAGGAATTGCCTGTACTAGAAGTATCAGCCAGGCCCTCGATTCCCAGGAAAATTAATCCCTGGCTGTGCAATGCAGGGTACTGGAATGTGGAGGAAGAGATTTTCCTACACCCTTCAACTTGTTGGGAAGGTACTGGGCTTGAATTAAGTGGCTGAAAACAGGCCAAGCCTGGAAAGCACAGTGGAAGGGAAGAATTTTGAGAGGAAGAGTGGGAAGCACACGGTACCTGACCTCACCTGCTCTATCTACATCCTCTGCCTCGTACTTCTTCCTCTCCATCACAGATTTTCAGAAAACCCCAGAACACTTTGCTCGTGTCCCAGGGGTTCCCAGGGTCACCAAGAGCTCCCTCTCTGCCACCAACTCGGTTCAGCTCCCAAGGGTGCATGGGGCCATGAGGAACAGAAATAATGCAGTCATCAGCCTGACAGACAGGCGGGTGTGAGGGAGGGCAAAGGGAAAGAGGAGGAGGGGAAAACCTCAGAGGTGCAGAGGGGACAATGCTGCTTGTGCAGCTCCACGCCAGCACCATGGGGACACCGGTGCCATGGCCTCTGCAAGAGGACATTGGCCATTCACCTTCCACCCAGCACCCAGAGCTCTTGTGCTCACAGCAGACATTTGGTAACACAGAAGTGTTGACCCTGGAAAGTGACAGGGGCCTTGGGACATTATAGAAGCACGGCTGCAAAGCCTCTTACTTTGATATCCAAAGAGATATCCCAAGAGATATCCAGGAAGGCCTTGTTGGAAATCAGATATCTCAGAAATTGAACACTTTTTGTTCAGGGGGTGCTGGAGGCAGGCACTGGCACTTGGACTGACAGAAATGACACCTGTGTGCGGTATGACCAGGTGGATGCTCTGCTCAGGCCAACGGCAGAGCTGAAAGAGGAAGTGGAAAGAGGAGTGTCAGGGAGTGTGTGAGAGAGAGGGACTGGTGGAGCCAGTCAGAAGCAGCCATTTGACAAATGTGCCAGACAGAAACATCTCAGGAAGCTGAGGATCCCCAAGGCTGTTGCCAGCAGGCAGAAGGAGGGGATCCAAAAGACAGGGAGAATGGAACCAAGTCCCTGCTCGGGGCCCCAGGGGAATCCCCTCCTGGCCCATCTCACCTTCCTGGCTCCCTCTACACCGCACGGTGGAGGCTCTGGGCCTCTGGGACCAGGACAATCACGATGTGCACAAAGGTCCATGCAGGGTGGAGGGGCTGCCCAGGGTGAGTCAGTGCAGCGCCGCTGGCTGAGAGGCTCCCTGGGGACGCTGTCCTTGGAGGCAGAGGAGTCCAGGGAGGCTGGACCTTCTGCAGGGAGAACTCCTTGAAGGCACAGGCTGGAACAGGCCATGCCCGTGTGCCCAAAGACGAGCTGGGGAGGAAGCAGAGTGCCTGAGTTGGAAACTTTGGCTGGACTCAGGGAAAACACAGAATTTACAAATTTTGAAGAAGGGCAGCACTGCAGGAGGATGGTGAAGATGTCGTTGGGGCATGCTGCCCCACAGAAATTGGGACAGCTCAGCAAATACGTGGACACTTCTAGGACACTCTGGCTGTACAAAACTGGCATTTATTGGGAGAGCATTCCCAGCTGGGAATGGACACAACAGCCTCACACACGGGGCTGTGTAGAGGGACACCCGTCACACGTGCAGGGTGCCCCCAGGATGTCACGGCCATGGGAAGGCTGCGGCTTTGGAGGCTGGGCTGTGGTGACTGCTTGGGACACCCAGGGACTTTGGGGTGTCCTAAGCATGGCACCCACCAGCGTCCTCCTCTGCAGTGAGGGCTCAGATAGTCAGCAGTCCAGATCCTGGGGTGCTGGATGCATGACAGGGTCCAGGCAGTGTCTTGGTTTGAAAAGACAGGTGTCTGCTAAGGAGAGGCAGGCCTCTCCAGGAAATGAGGAATTCAAATCTTTCTCTCCGTGTTATTATATTTTGGAAGATTAAAAAAAAAAAAAACCCAAAACTTTTCAGTCAGAGCTATGGGGAAAAGGAATAACAGTCTTTTACTAGTAAATATAACAGGACAGACAAAAAAAACCCAACAGCAATTATAACAATAGTAGAACAGAACTAAGAACCCCGAGGGCAAACGGTGGAAGCTCCGGCACTGATGGCTGGAAGCCGGGCGCGGTGGACTGTCCTCCGCAGGCACGGGGTGTCCTCGGCAGGCAGAGGTGGCAGTGCCGGAGAAGCCGCAGCGGCGGGACCTGGGCTGACCCAAAATCCAGCAGGACAGTGAAGAAACTCCGAATTCCTGGGTGCTCCAACAGATGGTAGAATTCCCAGGGCCAGACCCCTCCGTTACCCGTGGACTCCAGCAGCCAGCAGTGGCCCGATCGGTGCTCCCCGCGGAAGAAGAGAGCCACGAGACCCCCCCACCCTCAGCTCTCTCCGGGAGCTTTTCTCCCTCCCCCAAACTAAGTTATCAGCTTCTTTTGTCCAGGTTAAGCACTCAGCATTTAGTCTCCTAGCAACTTGGGAGGGGGGAAAAATTCTACAGTAAACTTAACCCTCAACATTATCCACCCCGAATTTTTTCCCACACCAACATATTATATTGAATTTAAACCTTTAAATAATATACATATATATACATGTGAATATAAATACAGACACAGTTACAGTGTTCACTGAAAAACAAGGTCCCCTTGAGGTATGCAGCGGGTCTCTCCATCCTTTTGCATCACCCCCCATGTGCAGGCAGGTCCCTGAGCAAAAACAACTCCAGGAGCGGGATTGTCTTTGCTGGAGGCAGAATTAATCCAAACAGTTTTTCCCAGCATTCCTCTCATGTGTACTACCGGAACTTTATCTCCATCTCTTGTTCCCAGGGGCTCAGATTGGGCGGGGCCTGCTCGGTTGGTAGAACCTCGAGTGTTCACTAACCAGGTGGCCTTTGCTAAATTATTCTCCCAGTTCTTAAAAGTCCCCCCACCCAGTGCCTTCAAAGTGGTTTTAAGCAGGCCATTGCATTGTTCAACCTTCCCGGCTGCTGGCGCATGATAAGGACTATGGTACACCCACTCAATGCCATGTTCTCTAGCCCAGGTGTTTATAAGGCTGTTCTTGAAATGAGACCCGTTGTCAGACTCAATCCTCTCGGGGTACTATGTCTCCATAGGATTTGCTTTTTAAGGCCCAGGATGGTGCTCTGGGCAGTAGCATGGGGCACAGGGTAGGTCTCCAGCCATCCAGTGGTGGCTTCCACCATGGTCAGCACATAGCGCTTGCCTTGGCGGGTTTGGGGAAGGGTGATGTAGTCAACCTGCCAGGCTTCTCCATACTTATACTTGGACCATCGCCCGCCATACCATAGGGGCTTCACCCGCTTGGCCTGCTTGATGGCAGCACACGTCTCACAGTCATGGATAACCTGAGAAATACTGTCCATAGTTAGATCCACCCCTTGGTCTCGTGCCCACTTATAGGTGGCATCTCTGCCCTGGTGACTTGAGGCATCATGGGCCCATCGAACTAGGAACAACTTTCCCTTGTGTTGCCAATCTAAGTCTATCTTTGACACCTCTATCTTTGCAGCTTGATCTACCTGCTCGTTGTTTTGGTGCTCCTCATTAGCCCGACTCTTGGGGACATGGGCATCTACATGACGGACTTTGACAGGTATCTTCTCTACCCGAGTGGCAATGTCCTTCCACTCATCTGCAGCCCAGATTGGCTTTCCCCTATGCTGCCAATTGGCCTTTTTCCACCTGTCCAGCCAACCCCACAGAGCATTGGCCACCATCCACGAATCAGTGTAGAGGTAGAGCTTTGGCCACTTCTCTCTTTCAGCAATGTCCAGGGCCAGTTGAACAGCTTTGAGTTCAGCAAGTTGGCTTGACCCACCTTCTCCTTCAGTGGCTTGCGCAACCTGTTGTGTGGGGCTCCATAAAGCTGCTTTCCACTTCCGGTTTATCCCTATGATGCGGCAGGAACCGTCAGTGAAAAGAGCATAGCATGTTTCTTCTGCTGGCAGTTGGTTGTATGGTGGAGCTTCTTCGACACGTGTCACTTGTTCCTGCTCCTCTTCATCTGTGAGACCAAAGTTCTCACCTTCCGGCCAGTTTGTAGTTATCTCCAAAATCCCAGGGCGATTTGGGTTTCCAATGCGGGCACGCTGAGTGATGAGGGCAATCCATTTGCTCCACGTGGCATCGGTGGCATGATGGGTGGAGGGAACCTTTCCTTTAAACATCCACCCCAGCACTGGTAGTCGGGGTGCCAGCAGGAGTTGTGCTTCTGTGCCATCACCTCTGAGGCAGCTTGAACTCCTTTATAGGCGGCCAAGATTTCCTTCTCTGTTGGAGTGTAGTTGGCTTTGGACCCTCTGTAGCTTCGGCTCCAGAATCCCAGTAGTCGGCCCCGAGTCTCCCCAGGCACTTTCTGCCAAAGGCTCCAGGACAGGCCATTGTTCCCCGCTGCTGAGTAGAACATGTTCTTCACCTCTGGTCCTGTCCTCACTGGGCCAAGGGCTACTGCATGAGCGATCTCCTGCTTGATCTGGGCAAAGGCTTGTTGCTGTTCAGGGCCCCAGTGGAAATCGTTCTTCTTGCGGGTGACCAGGTAGAGAGGGCTCACAATCTGGCTGTACTCAGGAATGTGCATTCTCCAGAAACCTATAGCGCCTAGGAAAGCTTGTGTCTCCTTTTTGCTGGTTGGTGGGGACATTGAAGTGATCTTATTGATGACCTCAGTGGGAATCTGCCGCCGTCCATCTTGCCACTTTACTCCCAGGAACTGGATCTCTCGGGCAGGTCCCTTGACCTTGCTCTGCTTGATGGCAAAACCAGCTTTCAGGAGAATTTGGATGATCTTCTCTCCTTTCTCAAACACTTCCATTGCCGTGTTCCCCCACACAATGATATCATCGATATACTGTAGGTGCTCCGGAGCCTCACCCTTTTCCAGTGCAGCCTGGATCAGTCCATGGCAGATGGTGGGGCTGTGTTTCCACCCCTGGGGCAGTCGGTTCCAGGTGTACTGCACACCCCTCCAGGTGAAAGCAAACTGAGGCCTGCATTCTGCAGCCAGAGGAATGGAGAAAAAGGCATTAGCAATGTCAATTGTGGCGTACCATTTTGCTGCCTTGGACTCCAGCTCGTACTGGAGTTCCAGCATGTCCGGCACAGCAGCGCTCAATGGTGGAGTCACTTCGTTCAAGGCACGATAGTCCACAGTCAATCTCCATTCTCTGTCAGGCTTGCGCACAGGCCAGATGGGGCTGTTGAAGGGTGAGTGGGTTTTGCTGACCACCCCTTGGCTCTCCAGCTCACGAATCATCTTGTGGATGGGGATCACGGCATCTCGATTTGTCCGATACTGTCGGCGGCGGACTGTCGAGGTGGCAACTGGAACTCGTTGCTCTTCTACCTTTAGATGTCCTACTGCAGATGGGTTCTCTGACAGTCCAGGCAAGCTATTCAATTTCTTAATGCCCTCTGCATCCACAGCTGCTATTCCAAAAGCCCACCTGAGTCCCTTAGAGTCTTTGTAATAACCATTCCGGAGGAAGTCTATGCCCAAAATACACGGGGCCCCTGAGCCAGTCACAATTGGATGTTTCTGCCACTCCTTCCCGGTCAGGCTCACCTCAGCTTCCAACAGAGTCCATTCCTGTGATCCCCCCGTCACCCCGGCAATGGAAATAGGTTCTGTCCCCACATATTCCGATGGTATCAGGGTACACTGCGAACCAGTATCAACTAAAGCTTCATATTTCTGTGGCTCTGATGTGCCAGGCCATTGGATCCACACCGTCCAATAGACCCAGTTTTCCCATGCCTCTCCCTGGCTAGAGGCAGGGCCCCTCTAGCACCGGTCATTATTCCCTTCCTGGGCATACATGGTAGAGGTTCCTTCACAGGGATCTGACATATCATCCTCACTTCTATAATACCTGGCAGCCTGGTCATGCGATGTCGAGGCTACCTTCATCTTAGTGGGACTCCCTCGGTTAGTGTTTCTCTCCTTGAGCTCACGCACCCGTGCTGCCAGGGCAGAAGTGGGTTTCCCATCCCACCTTCCCATGTCTTCCCCATGGTCACTCAAAAAGCACCACAGGTCAGCTTGTGGGGTGTACCCTCTCTCTCTAGCTGGGGCCTCTTGAGCTCTGACTCTGGGGCCTGTAACTCGCACCGGTGCCACATGGGAACTGTTCCTCCTCATCTCCTCCCTCATCTCCATCATCTCCTCTCTGAGCTCCTTAGCCAGGACAGAGACCTGAGCCTGCATTGGGCCACTGATGATACTCTCATAATTTCTAATGGCTACAGAATTTTCTTGTTGGCTACAGAACCCACTGTCTCTCGGTTGTTATCAGGATGAATTGTTGCAATGTATGTGGCGTATTGAGATGGTCCCAGAGTTGCCAGATTCCACGGCATTTGCCCTGTGCACCTGACTCTGTCAGGGTCATTATCATGCTGTCCACCCCTCCCACAGAGTACTTCCAATACCGCCACTTCTCTTAGCTGTTGGATCCTTTCTTCAAGGGTCTTTCAGCGCATTCTATGATGGTGCTCCTGCATTCTGTCTCTGTGGACAAACCTCTCCCGTACACTCATTAAAAGCCGCTCCCAGAGGGAAAGGGGCCCTGGCTCCCTTACAAATACCTGATTCACCCCTGAGTCCTGGGTCAAGGGTCCCAAATTCCTTGCCTCACTACTATCTAGCTGCACGCCTGTACCTATAAGGTCCCAGACCCGAACTAACCAGGTTGTATAAGCCTCACGTCCCCGTCGTGCAAGATCTTTTTGCAGATTACGCAGACTTTCATATGTCAGGGACTCAGTGATGATCTCAACCTCTGACTCCCCCCCGGGTTGTGAGGGCCCTCCTTTCTTATCCTTGTTGCCTGGGTGCTCTGATTTCACCTTATACTTCTTTGTTTCCACAGGGGCCACTGCTGCTGGCTGTGGCTGCCCCTGTGGTTCAGCTGGAACCTGGACGGTTGTAACGTCTGTGGGTTCTGCTGCTGCACCATCAGACTCTCCTTTGTTGGGGCAGAGGGAGGGTTTCCCAGCAGCTGGGGCTAATGAGGCTACTACAGGGGAAAGGTACTCCCTCAGCATCTGGCCCATCTCATGGATCTCCTTCACCCAATCTGGGTGGTTTATTCCTGAGGCAGGCTGTGGGGCAGGGTCAGGCTGTGGGATGGGCTCAGGCTGTGGGACGGGCTCGGGCTGTGGGGCAGGGTCAGGCTGTGGGACAGTGTCAGGCTGTGGGACGGGCTCAGGCTGTGGGGCAGGGTCAGGCTGTGGGGCAGTGTCAGGCTGTGGGACGGGCTCAGGCTTTGGGACGGGCTCAGGCTGTGGGGCAGGGTCAGGCTGTGGGGCAGTATCCTTATTCTCTAGGGTGGTTATCCAGGTCAGTCTCCCCTTATCTCTAAATGCTAAACAGAACAGGCATACCAGCAACACCAGCCACTGTATGATGCCATTAACATTCAGAGATTTGAACCCTTCAAAGACTGGTGGGGTAGGCCCAAAGAGCTGGGTGAAGGGTTGTGAAAAAATTTCCCCCGGTGTCATTTCTTCACAGTAGGTACCATTGTTAAAGTAACCCCAAAACCACACAGTTAGTGTATGATAACCCTGAATCCATGTGCCTGCCTTCCAGAGGAAATTAAAAATCCACGATTTCCTCACTTCGTTAACCCATATAGCAAAATGGATGACAGCCACAGTAACCTTAGTTACAGGGCCCATGTTTAGAAAAGGGCCTGCAAATGGGAGAAATACGGTCACCACCACATGCCACCCGAACCAGGTTAAGCCAGACCACATGATATCCAGTACACAACCATGTAGGCACTTAAGAACTGTTATTCCTTTTTCTCTCAATGCCCCACGATTTGGGCACCAAATTCTGTCTTGGTTTGAAAAGACAGGTGTCTGCTAAGGAGAGGCAGGCCTCTCCAGGAAATGAGGAATTCAAATCCTTCTCTCCGTGTTATTATATTTTGGAACATTAAAAAAAAAAAACCACAAAACTTTTCAGTCAGAGCTATGGGGAAAAGGAATAACAGTCTTTTACTAGTAAATATAACAGGACAGACAAAAAAACCCCAACAGCAATTATAATAATAGTAGAACAGAACTAAGAACCCCGAGGGCAAACGGTGGAAGCTCCGGCACTGATGGCTGGAAGCCGGGCGCGGTGGACTGTCCTCCGCAGGCACGGGGTGTCCTCGGCAGGCAGAGGTGGCAGTGCCGGAGAAGCCGCAGCGGCGGGACCCGGGCTGACCCAAAATCCAGCATGACAGCGAAGAAACTCCGAATTCCTGGGTGCTCCAACAGATGGTAGAATTCCCAGGGCCAGACCCCTCCGTTACCCGTGGACTCCAGCAGCCAGCAGTGGCCCGATCGGTGCTCCCCGCGGAAGAAGAGAGCCGCGAGACCCCCCCCCCCCCTCAGCTCTCTCCGGGAGCTTTTCTCCCTCCCCCAAACTAAGTTATCAGCTTCTTTTGTCCAGGTTAAGCACTCAGCATTTAGTCTCCTAGCAACTTGGGAGGGGGAAAAAATTCTACAGTAAACTTAACCCTCAACATTATCCACCCCGAATTTTTTCCCACACCAACATATTATATTGAATTTAAACCTTTAAATAATATACATATATATACATGTGAATATAAATACAGACACAGTCACAGTGTTCACTGAAAAACAAGGTCCCCTTGAGGTATGCAGCGGGTCTCTCCATCCTTTTGCATCACCCCCCATGTGCAGGCAGGTCCCTGAGCAAAAACAACTCCAGGAGCGGGATTGTCTTTGCTGGAGGCAGAATTAATCCAAACAGTTTTTCCCAGCATTCCTCTCATGTGTACCACTGGAACCTTATCTCCATCTCTTGTTCCCAGGGGCTCAGATTGGGCGGGGCCTGCTCGGTTGGTAGAACCTCGAGTGTTCACTAACCAGGTGGCCTTTGCTAAATTATTCTCCCAGTTCTTAAAAGTCCCCCCACCCAGTGCCTTCAAAGTGGTTTTAAGCAGGCCATTGCATCGTTCAACCTTCCCGGCTGCTGGCGCATGATAAGGACTATGGTACACCCACTCAATGCCATGTTCTCTAGCCCAGGTGTTTATAAGGCTGTTCTTGAAATGAGTCCCGTTGTCAGACTCAATCCTCTCGGGGTACTATGTCTCCATAGGATTTGCTTTTTAAGGCCCAGGATGGTGCTCTGGGCAGTAGCATGGGGCACAGGGTAGGTCTCCAGCCATCCAGTGGTGGCTTCCACCATGGTCAGCACATAGCGCTTGCCTTGGTGGGTTTGGGGAAGGGTGATGTAGTCAATCTGCCAGGCTTCCCCGCACTTATAATTGGACCATCGCCCGCCATACCATAGGGGCTTCACCCGCTTGGCCTGCTTGATGGCAGCACACGTCTCACAGTCATGGATAACCTGAGAAATACTGTCCATGGTTAGATCCACCCCTTGGTCTCGTGCCCACTTATAGGTGGCATCTCTACCCTGGTGACCTGAGGCATCATGGGCCCATCGAGCTAGGAACAACTCTCCCTTGTGTTGCCAATCTAAGTCTATCTTTGACACCTCTATCTTTGCAGCTTGATCTACCTGCTCGTTGTTTTGGTGCTCCTCATTAGCCCGACTCTTGGGGACATGGGCATCTACATGACGGACTTTGACAGGTAGCTTCTCTACCGGAGTGGCAATGTCTTTCCACTCATCTGCAGCCCAGATTGGCTTTCCCCTACGCTGCCAATTGGCCTTTTTCCACCTGTCCAGCCAACCCCACAGAGCATTGGCCACCATCCACGAATCAGTGTAGAGGTAGAGCTTTGGCCACTTCTCTCTTTCAGCAATGTCCAGGGCCAGTTGAACAGCTTTGAGTTCAGCAAGTTGGCTTGACCCACCTTCTCCTTCAGTGGCTTGCGCAACCTGTCGTGTGGGGCTCCATACAGCTGCTTTCCACTTCCGGTTTATCCCTATGATGCGGCAGGAACCGTCAGTGAAAAGAGCATAGCATGTTTCTTCTGCTGGCAGTTGGTTGTATGGTGGACCCTCTTCGGCACTTGTCACTTGTTCCTGCTCCTCTTCATCTGTGAGACCAAAGTTCTCACCTTCCGGCCAGTTTGTAGTTATCTCCAAAATCCCAGGGTGATTTGGGTTTCAGTGCGGGCGCGCTGAGTGATGAGGGCAATCCATTTGCTCCACGTGGCATCGGTGGCATGATGGGTGGAGGGAACCTTTCCTTTAAACATCCACCCCAGCACTGGTAGTCGAGGTGCCAGCAGGAGTTGTTCTTCTGTGCCAATCACCTCTGAGGCAGCTTGAACTCCTTTATAGGCGGCCAAGATTTCCTTCTCTGTTGGAGTGTAGTTGGTTTCAGACCCTCTGTAGCTTCGGCTCCAGAATCCCAGTAGTCGGCCCCGAGTCTCCCCAGGCACCTTCTGCCAAAGGCTCCAGGACAGGCCATTGTTCCCGGCTGCTGAGTAGAGCACGTTCTTCACATCTGGTCCCATCCTCACTGGGCCAAGGGCTACTGCATGAGCGATCTCCTGCTTGATCTGGGAAAAAGCTTGTTGCTGTTCAGGGCCCCAGTGGAAATCGTTCTTCTTGCGGGTGACCAGGTAGAGAGGGCTCACAATCTGGCTGTACTCAGGAATGTGCATCCTCCAGAATCCTATAGCGCCTAGGAAAGCTTGTGTCTCCTTTTTGCTGGTCGGTGGGGACATTGCAGTGATCTTATTGATGACCTCAGTGGGAATCTGCTGCCGTCCATCTTGCCACTTTACTCCCAGGAACTGGATCTCTCGGGCAGGTCCCTTGACCTTGCTCTGCTTGATGGCAAAACCAGCTTTCAGGAGAATTTGGATGATCTTCTCTCCTTTCTCAAACACTTCCATTGCCGTGTTCCCCCACACAATGATATCATCGATGTACTGTAGATGTTCCGGAGCCTCACCCTTTTCCAGTGCAGCCTGGATCAGTCCATGGCAGATGGTGGGGCTGTGTTTCCACCCCTGGGGCAGTCGGTTCCAGGTGTACTGCACGCCCCTCCAGGTGAAAGCAAACTGAGGCCTGCATTCTGCAGCCAGAGGAATGGAGAAAAAGGCATTAGCAATGTCAATTGTGGCGTACCACTTTGCTGCCTTGGACTCCAGCTCGTACTGGAGTTCCAGCATGTCCGGCACAGCAGCGCTCAATGGTGGAGTCACTTCGTTCAAGGCACGATAGTCCACAGTCAATCTCCATTCTCTGTCAGGCTTGCGCACAGGCCAGATGGGGCTGTTGAAGGGTGAGTGGGTTTTGCTGACCACCCCTTGGCTCTCCAGCTCACGAATCATCTTGTGGATGGGGATCACGGCATCTCGATTTGTCCGATACTGTCGGCGGCGGACTGTCGAGGTGGCAACTGGAACTCGTTGCTCTTCTACCTTTAGATGTCCTACTGCAGATGGGTTCTCTGACAGTCCAGGCAAGCTATTCAATTTCTTAATGCCCTCTGCATCCACAGCTGCTATTCCAAAAGCCCACCTGAGTCCCTTAGAGTCTTTGTAATAACCATTCCGGAGGAAGTCTATGCCCAAAATACACGGGGCCCCTGAGCCAGTCACAATTGGATGTTTCTGCCACTCCTTCCCGGTCAGGCTCACCTCAGCTTCCAACAGAGTCCATTCCTGTGATCCCCCCGTCACCCCGGCAATGGAAATAGGTTCTGTCCCCACATATTCCGATGGTATCAGGGTACACTGAGAACCAGTATCAACTAAAGCTTCATATTTCTGTGGCTCTGATGTGCCAGGCCATTGGATCCACACCGTCCAATAGACCCGGTTTTCCCATGCCTCTCCCTGGCTAGAGGCAGGGCCCCTCTAGCACCGGTCATTATTCCCCTCCTGGGCATACATGGTAGAGGTTCCTTCACAGGGATCTGACATATCATCCTCACTTCTATAATACCTGGCAGCCTGGTCATGCGATGTCGAGGCTACCTTCATCTTAGTGGGACTCCCTCGGTTAGTGTTTCTCTCCTTGAGCTCACGCACCCGTGCTGCCAGGGCAGAAGTGGGTTTCCCATCCCACCTTCCCATGTCTTCCCCATGGTCACTCAAAAAGCACCACAGGTCAGCTTGTGGGGTGTACCCTCTCTCTCTAGCTGGGGCCTCTTGAGCTCTGACTCTGGGGCCTGTAACTCGCACCGGTGCCACATGGGAACTGTTCCTCCTCATCTCCTCCCTCATCTCCATCATCTCCTCTCTGAGCTCCTTAGCCAGGACAGAGACCTGAGCCTGCATTGGGCCACTGATGATACTCTCATAATTTCTAATGGCTACAGAATTTTCTTGTTGGCTACAGAACCCACTGTCTCTCGGTTGTTATCAGGATGAATTGTTGCAATGTATGTGGCGTATTGAGATGGTCCCAGAGTTGCCAGATTCCACGGCATTTGCCCTGTGCACCTGACTCTGTCAGGGTCATTATCATGCTGTCCACCCCTCCCACAGAGTACTTCCAATACCGCCACTTCTCTTAGCTGTTGGATCCTTTCTTCAAGGGTCTTTCAGCGCATTCTATGATGGTGCTCCTGCATTCTGTCTCTGTGGACAAACCTCTCCCGTACACTCATTAAAAGCCGCTCCCAGAGGGAAAGGGGCCCTGGCTCCCTTACAAATACCTGATTCACCCCTGAGTCCTGGGTCAAGGGTCCCAAATTCCTTGCCTCACTACTATCTAGCTGCACGCCTGTACCTATAAGGTCCCAGACCCGAACTAACCAGGTTGTATAAGCCTCACGTCCCCGTCGTGCAAGATCTTTTTGCAGATTACGCAGACTTTCATATGTCAGGGACTCAGTGATGATCTCAACCTCTGACTCCCCCCCGGGTTGTGAGGGCCCTCCTTTCTTATCCTTGTTGCCTGGGTGCTCTGATTTCACCTTATACTTCTTTGTTTCCACAGGGGCCACTGCTGCTGGCTGTGGCTGCCCCTGTGGTTCAGCTGGAACCTGGACGGTTGTAACGTCTGTGGGTTCTGCTGCTGCACCATCAGACTCTCCTTTGTTGGGGCAGAGGGAGGGTTTCCCAGCAGCTGGGGCTAATGAGGCTACTACAGGGGAAAGGTACTCCCTCAGCATCTGGCCCATCTCATGGATCTCCTTCACCCAATCTGGGTGGTTTATTCCTGAGGCAGGCTGTGGGGCAGGGTCAGGCTGTGGGATGGGCTCAGGCTGTGGGACGGGCTCGGGCTGTGGGGCAGGGTCAGGCTGTGGGACAGTGTCAGGCTGTGGGACGGGCTCAGGCTGTGGGGCAGGGTCAGGCTGTGGGGCAGTGTCAGGCTGTGGGACGGGCTCAGGCTTTGGGACGGGCTCAGGCTGTGGGGCAGGGTCAGGCTGTGGGGCAGTATCCTTATTCTCTAGGGTGGTTATCCAGGTCAGTCTCCCCTTATCTCTAAATGCTAAACAGAACAGGCATACCAGCAACACCAGCCACTGTATGATGCCATTAACATTCAGAGATTTGAACCCTTCAAAGACTGGTGGGGTAGGCCCAAAGAGCTGGGTGAAGGGTTGTGAAAAAATTTCCCCCGGTGTCATTTCTTCACAGTAGGTACCATTGTTAAAGTAACCCCAAAACCACACAGTTAGTGTATGATAACCCTGAATCCATGTGCCTGCCTTCCAGAGGAAATTAAAAATCCACGATTTCCTCACTTCGTTAACCCATATAGCAAAATGGATGACAGCCACAGTAACCTTAGTTACAGGGCCCATGTTTAGAAAAGGGCCTGCAAATGGGAGAAATACGGTCACCACCACATGCCACCCGAACCAGGTTAAGCCAGACCACATGATATCCAGTACACAACCATGTAGGCACTTAAGAACTGTTATTCCTTTTTCTCTCAATGCCCCACGATTTGGGCACCAAATTCTGTCTTGGTTTGAAAAGACAGGTGTCTGCTAAGGAGAGGCAGGCCTCTCCAGGAAATGAGGAATTCAAATCCTTCTCTCCGTGTTATTATATTTTGGAACATTAAAAAAAAAAAACCACAAAACTTTTCAGTCAGAGCTATGGGGAAAAGGAATAACAGTCTTTTACTAGTAAATATAACAGGACAGACAAAAAAACCCCAACAGCAATTATAATAATAGTAGAACAGAACTAAGAACCCCGAGGGCAAACGGTGGAAGCTCCGGCACTGATGGCTGGAAGCCGGGCGCGGTGGACTGTCCTCCGCAGGCACGGGGTGTCCTCGGCAGGCAGAGGTGGCAGTGCCGGAGAAGCCGCAGCGGCGGGACCCGGGCTGACCCAAAATCCAGCATGACAGCGAAGAAACTCCGAATTCCTGGGTGCTCCAACAGATGGTAGAATTCCCAGGGCCAGACCCCTCCGTTACCCGTGGACTCCAGCAGCCAGCAGTGGCCCGATCGGTGCTCCCCGCGGAAGAAGAGAGCCGCGAGACCCCCCCCCCCCCTCAGCTCTCTCCGGGAGCTTTTCTCCCTCCCCCAAACTAAGTTATCAGCTTCTTTTGTCCAGGTTAAGCACTCAGCATTTAGTCTCCTAGCAACTTGGGAGGGGGAAAAAATTCTACAGTAAACTTAACCCTCAACATTATCCACCCCGAATTTTTTCCCACACCAACATATTATATTGAATTTAAACCTTTAAATAATATACATATATATACATGTGAATATAAATACAGACACAGTCACAGTGTTCACTGAAAAACAAGGTCCCCTTGAGGTATGCAGCGGGTCTCTCCATCCTTTTGCATCACCCCCCATGTGCAGGCAGGTCCCTGAGCAAAAACAACTCCAGGAGCGGGATTGTCTTTGCTGGAGGCAGAATTAATCCAAACAGTTTTTCCCAGCATTCCTCTCATGTGTACCACTGGAACCTTATCTCCATCTCTTGTTCCCAGGGGCTCAGATTGGGCGGGGCCTGCTCGGTTGGTAGAACCTCGAGTGTTCACTAACCAGGTGGCCTTTGCTAAATTGTTCTCCCAGTTCTTGAAAGTCCCCCCACCCAGTGCCTTCAAGGTGGTTTTAAGCAGGCCATTGCATCGTTCAACCTTCCCGGCTGCTGGCGCATGATAAGGACTATGGTACACCCACTCAATGCCATGTTCTCTAGCCCAGGTGTTTATAAGGCTGTTCTTGAAATGAGTCCCGTTGTCAGACTCAATCCTCTCGGGGTACTATGTCTCCATAGGATTTGCTTTTTAAGGCCCAGGATGGTGCTCTGGGCAGTAGCATGGGGCACAGGGTAGGTCTCCAGCCATCCAGTGGTGGCTTCCACCATGGTCAGCACATAGCGCTTGCCTTGGTGGGTTTGGGGAAGGGTGATGTAGTCAATCTGCCAGGCTTCCCCGCACTTATAATTGGACCATCGCCCGCCATACCATAGGGGCTTCACCCGCTTGGCCTGCTTGATGGCAGCACACGTCTCACAGTCATGGATAACCTGAGAAATACTGTCCATGGTTAGATCCACCCCTTGGTCTCGTGCCCACTTATAGGTGGCATCTCTACCCTGGTGACCTGAGGCATCATGGGCCCATCGAGCTAGGAACAACTCTCCCTTGTGTTGCCAATCTAAGTCTATCTTTGACACCTCTATCTTTGCAGCTTGATCTACCTGCTCGTTGTTTTGGTGCTCCTCATTAGCCCGACTCTTGGGGACATGGGCATCTACATGACGGACTTTGACAGGTAGCTTCTCTACCGGAGTGGCAATGTCTTTCCACTCATCTGCAGCCCAGATTGGCTTTCCCCTACGCTGCCAATTGGCCTTTTTCCACCTGTCCAGCCAACCCCACAGAGCATTGGCCACCATCCACGAATCAGTGTAGAGGTAGAGCTTTGGCCACTTCTCTCTTTCAGCAATGTCCAGGGCCAGTTGAACAGCTTTGAGTTCAGCAAGTTGGCTTGACCCACCTTCTCCTTCAGTGGCTTGCGCAACCTGTCGTGTGGGGCTCCATACAGCTGCTTTCCACTTCCGGTTTATCCCTATGATGCGGCAGGAACCGTCAGTGAAAAGAGCATAGCATGTTTCTTCTGCTGGCAGTTGGTTGTATGGTGGACCCTCTTCGGCACTTGTCACTTGTTCCTGCTCCTCTTCATCTGTGAGACCAAAGTTCTCACCTTCCGGCCAGTTTGTAGTTATCTCCAAAATCCCAGGGTGATTTGGGTTTCAGTGCGGGCGCGCTGAGTGATGAGGGCAATCCATTTGCTCCACGTGGCATCGGTGGCATGATGGGTGGAGGGAACCTTTCCTTTAAACATCCACCCCAGCACTGGTAGTCGAGGTGCCAGCAGGAGTTGTTCTTCTGTGCCAATCACCTCTGAGGCAGCTTGAACTCCTTCATAGGCGGCCAAGATTTCCTTCTCTGTTGGAGTGTAGTTGGTTTCAGACCCTCTGTAGCTTCGGCTCCAGAATCCCAGTAGTCGGCCCCGAGTCTCCCCAGGCACCTTCTGCCAAAGGCTCCAGGACAGGCCATTGTTCCCGGCTGCTGAGTAGAGCACGTTCTTCACATCTGGTCCCATCCTCACTGGGCCAAGGGCTACTGCATGAGCGATCTCCTGCTTGATCTGGGAAAAAGCTTGTTGCTGTTCAGGGCCCCAGTGGAAATCGTTCTTCTTGCGGGTGACCAGGTAGAGAGGGCTCACAATCTGGCTGTACTCAGGAATGTGCATCCTCCAGAATCCTATAGCGCCTAGGAAAGCTTGTGTCTCCTTTTTGCTGGTCGGTGGGGACATTGCAGTGATCTTATTGATGACCTCAGTGGGAATCTGCTGCCGTCCATCTTGCCACTTTACTCCCAGGAACTGGATCTCTCGGGCAGGTCCCTTGACCTTGCTCTGCTTGATGGCAAAACCAGCTTTCAGGAGAATTTGGATGATCTTCTCTCCTTTCTCAAACACTTCCATTGCTGTGTTTCTCCACACAATGATATCATCGATGTACTGTAGATGTTCCGGAGCCTCACCCTTTTCCAGTGCAGCCTGGATCAATCCATGGCAGATGGTGGGGCTGTGTTTCCACCCCTGGGGCAGTCGGTTCCAGGTGTACTGCATGCCCCTCCAGGTGAAAGCAAACTGAGGCCTGCATTCTGCAGCCAGAGGAATGGAGAAAAAGGCATTAGCAATGTCAATTGTGGCGTACCACTTTGCTGCCTTGGACTCCAGCTCGTACTGGAGTTCCAGCATGTCCGGCACAGCAGCGCTCAATGGTGGAGTCACTTCGTTCAAGGCACGATAGTCCACAGTCAATCTCCATTCTCTGTCAGGCTTGCGCACAGGCCAGATGGGGCTGTTGAAGGGTGAGTGGGTTTTGCTGACCACCCCTTGGCTCTCCAGCTCACGAATCATCTTGTGGATGGGGATCACGGCATCTCGATTTGTCCGATACTGTCGGGGGTGCACCGTTGAGGTGGCAACTGGAACTCGTTGCTCTTCTACCTTTAGATGTCCTACTGCAGATGGGTTCTCCGACAGTCCAGGCAAGCTATTCAATTTCTTAATACCCTCTGCCTCCACAGCTGCTATTCCAAAAGCCCACCTGAGTCCCTTAGAGTCTTTGTAATAGCCATTCCGGAGGAAGTCTATGCCCAAAATACACAGGGCCCCTGGGCCAGTCACAATTGGATGTTTCTGCCACTCCTTCCCGGTCAGGCTCACCTCGGCTTCCAACAGAGTCAATTCCTGTGATCCCCCCGTCACCCCGGCAATGGAAATAGGTTCTGTCCCCGCATATTCCGATGGTATTAGTGTACTCTGCGAACCAGTATCAACTAAAGCTTCATATTTCTGTGGCTCTGATGTGCCAGGCCATCAGATCCACACCGTCCAATAGACCCGGTTTTCCCGTGCCTCTCCCTGGCTAGAGGCAGGGCCCCTCTAGCACCGGTCATTATTCCCCTCCTGGGCATACATGGTAGAGGTTCCTTCACAGGGATCTGACATATCATCCTCACTTCCATAATACCTGGCAGCCTGGTCATGCGATGTCGAGGCTACCTTCATCTTAGTGGGACTCCCTCGGTTAGTGTTTCTCTCCTTGAGCTCACGTACCCGTGCTGCCAGGGCAGAAGTGGGTTTCCCATCCCACCTTCCCATGTCTTCCCCATGGTCACGCAGAAAGTACCACAGGTCAGCTCGTGGGGTGTACCCTCTCTCTCTAGCTGGGGGCTGTTGAGCTCTGACTCTGGGGCCTGTAACTCGCACCGGTGCCACATGGGAGCTGTTCCTCCTCATCTCCTCCCTCATCTCCATCATCTCCTCTCTGAGCTCCTTAGCCAGGGCAGAGACCTGAGCCTGCATTGGGCCACTGATGATACTCTCATAATTTCTAAGCTTGTTGGCTACAGAACCCACTGTCTCTCGGTTGTTATCAGGATGAATTGTTGCAATGTATGTGGCGTATTGAGATGGTCCCAGAGTTGCCAGATTCCACAGCATTTGCCCTGTGCACTTGACTTTGTCAGGGTCATTATCATGCTGTCCACCCCTCCCAAAGAATACCTCCAATACTGCCACTTCTCTCAGCTGTTGGATCCCTTCCTCAAGGGTCTTCCAGCGCATTCTATGATGGTGCTCCTGCATTCTGTCTCTGTGGACAAACCTCTCCCGTACACTCATTAAAAGCTGCTCCCAAAGGGAAAGGGGCCCTGGCTCCCTTACGATACCTGATTCACACCTGAGTCCTGGGCCAAGGGTCCCAAATTCCTTGCCTCACTACTATCTAGTTGCACGCCTGTACCTATAAGGTCCCAGACCCGAACTAACCAGGTTGTATAAGCCTCACGTCCCCGTCGTGCAAGATCTTTTTGCAGATTACGCAGACTTTCATATGTCAGGGACTTAGTGATGATCTCAACCTCTGACTCCCCCCCGGGTTGTGAGGGCCCTCCTTTCTTATCCTTGTTGCCTGGGTGCTCTGATTTCACCTTATACTTCTTTGTTTCCACAGGGGCCACTGCTGCTGTCTGTAGCTGCCCCTGTGGTTCAGCTGGAACCTGGACGCTTGTAACGTCTGTGGGTTCTGCTGCTGCACCATCAGACTCTCCTTTGTCAGGGCAGGGGGAGGGTTTCCCAGCAGCTGGGGCTAATGAGGCTACTACAGGGGAAAGGTACTCCCTCAGCATCTCACCTATCTCCTTCACCCAATCCGGGTGGTTTATTCCTGAGGCAGGCTGTGGGACAGTGTCAGGCTGTGGGACAGTGTCAGGCTGTGGGATGGTCTCAGGCTGTGGGATGGGGTCAGGCTGTGGGGCAGGGTCAGGCTGTGGGGCAGTATCCTTATTCTCTAGGGTAGATGTCAGGGTGGTTATCCAGGTCAGTCTCCCCTTATCTCTAAATGCTAAACAGAACAGGCATACCAGCAACACCAGCCAAAGTATGATGTCATTAACATTCAGAGATTTGAACCCTTCAAAGACTGGTGGGGTAGACCCAAAGAGCTGGGTGAAGGGTTGTGAAAAAATTTCCCCTGGTGTCATTTCTTCACAGTAGGTACCGTTGTTAAAGTAACCCCAGAAACACACCGTTAGTGTATGATAACCCTGAATCCATGTGCCTGCCTTCCAGAGGAAATTAAAAATGCACGATTTCCTCACTTTGTTAACCCATATAGCAAACTGGATGACAGCCACAGTAACCTTAGTTACAGGGCCCATGTTTAGAAAAGGGCCTGCAAATGGGAGAAATACGGTCACCACCACATGCCACCCGAACCAGGTCAAGCCAGACCACATGATATCCAGTGCACAACAATGTAGGCACTTAAGAACTGTTATTCCTTTTTCTCTCAATGCCCCACGATTTGGGCGCCAAATTCTGTCTTGGTTTGAAAAGACAGGTGTCTGCTAAGGAGAGGCAGGCCTCTCCAGGAGGCCTGGAGAAGGAATTCAAATCCTTCTCTCCGTGTTATTATATTTTGGAAGATTAAAAAAAAAAAACCCACAAAACTTTTCAGTCAGAGCTATGGGGAAAAGGAATAACAGTCTTTTACTAGTAAATATAACAGGACAGACAAAAAAACCCCAACAGCAATTATAATAATAGTAGAACAGAACTAAGAACCCCGAGGGCAAACGGTGGAAGCTCCGGCGCTGATGGCTGGAAGCCGGGCGCGGTGGACTGTCCTCCGCAGGCACGGGGTGTCCTCGGCAGGCAGAGGTGGCAGTGCCGGAGAAGCCGCAGTGGCTGGACCTGGACTGACCCAAAATCCAGCATGACAACGAAGAAAACTCCGAATTCCTGGGTGCTCCAACAGATGGTAGAATTCCCAGGGCCAGACCCCTCCGTTACCCGTGGACTCCAGCAGCCAGCAGTGGCCCGATCAGTGCTCCCCGCGGAAGAAGAGAGCCGCGAGACCCCCCCACCCTCAGCTCTCTCCGGGAGCTTTTCTCCCTCCCCCAAACTAAGTTATCAGCTTCTTTTGTCCAGGTTAAGCACTCAGCATTTAGTCTCCTAGCAACTTGGGAGGGGGAAAAAATTCTACAGTAAACTTAACCCTCAACAGGCAGGAACATCTTTCTCTGGGTAACAGCAATTCCTTAGGCTTCTTCCATCTGGAATAACAGCAAGAAATAAGGAAATAAGGGCAAGAAAAGAGTCAAAGAAACAGCAGTAAGGAAACAGCCAAGGAAATAGCCTCCAAGGCAAGAACTAGGATCCAAGGAAATAGATAAGAAAATAGCATCCAAGGAAAGTTTTAGCAGTTCTTGTATCAGAATAGAAGCTGGAGAACAAGTGCTGGCATCCTACTTTCTTGTTCTCAACATCTTGAAAATCTTCTCTCCCTCACTAGAGTTCTTCATGTTTTCTGTCTTCCTGTGAGACATCTGTTTTCTCTTTCTTCATTTGCTTCTGCAATTCTTCCTCCTCTTTATCAAGGACATCCATGATGTATTCAACCATGAGCAATTCAGCTTCACTGAGCTCAGGCAAGTCCTAGAAAATGCCATGGAAGGGAAGGATTTGCAGAGGTGAGGAAGAGCAGGTGGTGCAGGTAGAGGAGCAGCACTGGCATCTGCTCCCCGCCCTTACCTGTTCTGCATCCTCTGCCTCCCTGTACTTGTTTTTCCTCCATCTCTGTTGCAGTTTTACATACAACCTGAAAACCAAAGCAAATAAGCAGGGAGGTTTGGCCAGGGAGGGCTGCAGGAGGTGCAGCACCTCTTCTTGCTTGGGGGCATTTCAGCCGAGCCTAAGGAAGATGGAGGCCCCAAAAAGGACATCCCTGGCTGGCCCAAAACATGCACCCCATCTGGGGGCGCATCACTGGTGCACAAAGGGCTGGCTGGGCTGGGAGCTCCTGGCCGTGCCCAGCACTGTCGCTTGGGAGCCCCTTTTCCCAAGGCTCCCCCAAACACCTCGTGTTAGAAACACAGCCAGGGGAGTCCTGGGCAGAGGCGCCTGCATGGCTTTGAGGCTTGGGGAGGAGTTTCTCTTCACAGGAAAGACTCTTGGTGGGACAGCAGTGACATGGGCAGGGAGCAGTTACCTTCTTAGCCAAGATTTCCTGCTGAGTAGCTGTCGACAAACAGCTGCAGCACATTGGGAACACATCTTGGAAAAGAGAGAGACTTGTAACACCAGAGTTTGACTCTCATACTCTAGAGAACACGGGAGACCAAACGATCCTTCATCCAACCCAGCCTATTCTACACACATGCAAGTCTGTGCCAGGTGCAATGATTTTAAAAAGAACCTGTCCCTCCTTCCCAATTTCCTCTTCCTCTCTGCAGGAACTCCCAGAGCTCCCAATCTCATTGCTCTGTGGCTAAAGGCAGGAGAGAAAGTAAAGCTAAGGAGAACTGGGACCGAAAACAGGACAAGCTTTCCCCAGATAGGCTGAACCCTGCTGAGCTGGGTGCTGTGGAAGCTGCCACAAGCTCCAGGCTTGGAAAAACATCTCCTGTGTTACCCGGCACATGCAGGGGCATCTGCAGTGGCACATGGGGTTTGTCACCTGAGCACTCCAGCTAAAAGACAGACAGCTGCGTGTCAAACAAGATATTGGCTTACGTGGCAGACACCCTTCAGTATCAGTAAAATGACTGCGATGAGAGACAGCAATACAACGAACGTGATCGTATCATCCATGGTCTTTGGCTTTGGTTGGGAGAAAAGGAAAGAAGACCACAGGGGTAAGAGGATTGCTCCTTCCATTCTCCCTTGCCAAGAAGGAAACATGCAGCAGTGCCTGTGAACTCTCCTACCTTCCCTGTGGGCTCCTGATCCTCCTGCAAAGCTGTGCGTCTGGAGATGTTCTCTTGCACAGGACATTGGCCCAAGCGATCAGAGGCTCTGTGGGTCTCTTGCCTCTCACTGAGCACCCCTAGAAGCAGCCTGGTCTTCGAGACCAGCTTGGCACAGGCCCTGCTGGAGCTGGGGCAGGCTGCAGTCCGTCGTCAGGGCTTGCTCCACGTGGGCCATGAATGCCCGCAGGCCTTTGTCTGGCTCCTGCAAGGGCCAGTGATGATCAGCCGTGCTTTCCAAGAGTTCTCTTGGAAGCGGAGCAAGGTCTGGACTTTGGGGGATCCCAGGCTCAGTGAGGAGCATGGAGGCTTCCTGCTCTGTCTTGTAAGGGACGATAGGGATGTGCCAGCCGAGAGAGGAATGCTCCTCTTCCTCCATGGCCCTTCCTCTGCTGCTCACAGCAGGGTGGCTCTGAACCAGTGGGTCAGAGAGAAAATCCAGGTTCCTGTTTAGACCCTGGTCAGCTCTGGGCTTTCGCTTCACTTTCTTAGGTCTCCAAAGCTGGTAGAAAAGCTGATTCTGTCCAGCCCAGTTCTGGCTGTCCTCCTTCTTGTGCCATTTGTGTGTCCTGACGTGTTTCTTCCTGGGAGCTGGAATGGCCTTCTCTCTCTGGTGTCCAGTGATGGAGGCATCATCATAAGGCTTTAATCTACCATCTACATCCCAGGGGTTCAACGGTTGCCTGTTCAAACGTGAGTGCATCTCCGTTTGATCCCAGCTTGAGGGTGTCTTTGCCACCACATCCTTCAGCCCGGCAGGCTGGGGCTGGTGTGGGACCATGCTCTTTGCGGTCTTGACGCTTTTCGACTTGTGCAGCTTCTTCTTGAGCTTCGCCCTCACGTTCTCAACACTTGTTCTGCCTTTGTGCCCCAAGAGGCGCTGAGGGCGATATGAATTTGTTCTGGGATTGTCCAGGCTGCTGAGATCACCCTCAGTTCTCGGGGTCAGGGCAACCACAAGCGTTACAGTTCCACGATCTCCCAGGGAAGGCTCCTTGGGCTCAAGGCTCAGCACTGGGCTGCTGTTCCGCCTTCTGAGTTGGTCCATATCCATTACTTCTCCCCGTGTCTGTACCAGAGCTGTGTGAGCTGGAGAACAGCAAGAGAGCAGATCAACACAGGCTCGACACAAACACAGGCTCCGAGATTACCCCGAGCAGCAGGAGCTCGTCTCAAGGCCAGGGAGCGCGAGAGCAGAGTGCGGGATGTGTTGCGGAGAGGAGAAGCCCCCTTCGATCCATCCCATTGTCCCCTGGGGGCAGAGCAGAGAGCTGGTTCTTTCCTGGTGTCTCCTGGGGCTCCCTTTGGATAGGAGGGAAACATCCCTGGGGAATGCAGGAGCTGTTCTGCCTCCAGACAGTATGGGGCACACAAGACACGTACAATCCCCAGGAATTTTTCACCCCAAGGTGTTTTGTCCAAGTCCTGTACTCCAAGGGGAGATCAGGATCCCCCAGCATGGGGCAGGGCTGCAGCATCCCCCCAGGCTCAGGAGAAGTGGCAGATTTGAGCTCCCCCCCGGCCCCTCGGGACACCAACCGCACTGCGGGGCGCTGGTGCTGCACAGCTTCTGGCAGAGGAACTGGATGGTCCTGCATGGGCTCTCGGGGCCGGGACGCTCCTGGCACAGGCAGCAGGCCACCTCCTTGGGCACTCGGCTAGAGACAAGAGGGCATTATTGGAGGAGCGCCCGGCCACCCAAGCCATGGCTGCAGGCCCAACTCAGGGAGCACACGGATACCCCCGCATGGGCGTTGTGCTTCACTGTGTGCCACAGCTCTGGCAAAGTCCCCTCACTCCCAATGCCAAACATTCCAAAGGAGATTTTATTGTGGAAAGGGGAACTGCTCTCAAAATACAGGCTGACACAGAAATGCCTCCGCCTGGAGTTCAAACTCCCCTCTGAGAAACCTGCAGCAAGTCACCTGAAAGGTGAAATTCTGCCTCTGTGCTGGAGAGCTTTGGCAGCTTCCCAGAAGGAAAGGGCAACCCTTGAGCTCACTGGGCTTGCTCTGGTTTTGTGGCACACAGATTTGTTTCCCAAGCAGAGCCCTTGTCCCAGCCCTCAGGGCCTGCTGGCACCTGGGGCTCAGTCCCACACACTCACAGGGTTTCCAAGCTCAGCGTGGTCTGCAGGAGCAGCAGCAGCGTCTGCGGAGTCACTTGGGTGGCACTCAGGTCTCTGCAAGCATTGGAAAGACCTCATGACGTTCTCTGGTGACACTGCCAGAATTCTGCTCTGAGAGCAAGCCCAGGGCCCTGCTCATGGTGGTGCTGTTGGCAGAGGCATCCACTTCTGCCTGAGCAAAGAGAAGCCATGCCGGAGCCCAGCTTCTCTCTGCCTCGCCCTGCTCTAGACCAGGCCGTTGGAATCTGGAGCGCCATCCGGCAGCGCTGGTGGCAGACAGATGCCACCAGGAAGGAGTGCCCCTCTCCCAATGGCCTGCTGCTCTCCCCTAAGGGCAGCTGCAGTCCCTGAAGGAGGCAGGAGGCTCGAGCTGCTGGCAGGAGTGCTCCAGCAGGAGTGCAGTTTATTCCCAGAGCCACTGCACGGCCCCAGGCCTGGATGGGCTCTTGTCCCTGCAGGTTTGTGTCCCAGTTCCTGGGTTGCTTTGCAGCTGGGGACACACCAGCACTGCTTGGCCTCTGCCTTGCTCTGCGGGAGCCGGGGGTAGTTGTGTCTCCAGCAGAGGCAGGCTGGGCAAGAGGGAGATTTGCTCCTGCACCTCTGCTGCTTTCCTGAGAACAGGGCACTCGAGAGAGACACAGATCTCTGTTGCCCTGCTCCACAGGAGCCAATACTTACAGAGAGCTCACTGAGGGCAGCTTGAAGAAGGCAGCGTCAGCAATGACAGCCAGCGGGTTATGGCTGAGGATCCTGAGAAACAACAGAGCTCTGTCAGGGCCGATGGCAAGGGCGTGAGCTGGCTGTGCCGGGCACGTGGGGATGGCCTGGCCAGTTTGCAGGAAGCCTTGCACGAGACAAGCAGGGCAGGGCAAAGGGCCTTTCCAGCTGCACGCTCCTGGTGCTCCCTGGCTGACGTCCACAGGTGGAATCAGGACTTTGCAGGGGGCAGATCTGCTCTAGGCACTGACCCTGCAGAGACCCTGCAGAGACCCTGCCCTGACTTTAGCCCTGGTGCCACTTACAGCTCCTGGAGAAACTGCATCCCATGCCAGGCCTGGAAAGCGCCGCTGCGGATCTGCGTGAGGCCATTCCCGGAGAGGTTTCTGGGGAAAGAGTGGGTCACACAAAGGAATCGGGCCTGTCCTACAGGAAGCGGGGGCAAAGCGGGATCCCTTTGTTGGAAAGGCGCAAATGCAAGGTGGAAGAGGGAGGAAAGTGCTGCCTTTCTGCGTGTTTGTAAACTGCCCAGGAGGGGAAGTGAAGGGCACAAGCGCTGGCTCTACTTCTGTTCCAGGATGCAGCCAAGGCTGCAAGAACTGCCTGCCCTGATGTCTGCGTGTGGACAACCCCACCGGGCTCTGTCCCCCTGGCATGGCTGTCCAGCCCTCGGCATTGAGCTCTGCAGCTCAGCTGGGCTCTGAGCAGGGCAGATTTAGGGACTGCTGGGACAAGAAGAGGAGCATTTTCCCACCCAGGCAGGGTGCCCAATGCAAAGACTGCGCTAAAAACACCAGAAAGAAACTTGATCACTCACAGAAACTTCAGGAAAGGCAGTGGCTCAAAAGCCTGTTCCTCAATGGACAGGATCCCGTTGCAGGACAAATCCCTGTTCCAGTCAGAGCACCAAAGGTCACTTCCATTTGCCCTGTGGCTTTTACTTGCCTCTGCAGCCTGGATCCCAGGCAGGAGGCTGGGCTGAGCAGCAGGGCCCCAGGGAGGGGCAGGCAGGAGCCCCCCAGTGTGGGCAGGGCACGGTGCTTACAGGTGCTTGAGCAGGAACAGCCCCTCCAGGGAATGGCTCTTCACTGCCTGCAGCTCATTGTCCCTGAGCACTCTGCAAGGGGACACGGGGACATTGTGACAGCAGGCCGCTGGCCAGCAGCAAATGGGATTGTCATGGGAAAATCTCCTGCAGCAGCTTGACCGGAGCATCTCTTTGGCTCACTGCAGGCATCGTCCCCAATCCTGCCCAGAGCACACACTCGCTCCTGGCCGGCTGAAGCGGGCCACAGCTTGATCCCTGGGCAAGCAGACCCAGGGACGGTGGCCTGGGCTGCAAGAGGCGCGGCTCACGGCATTTCTTGCCATTTCTTGCTGGGAAGCCGTGGTGATTCACACCCCTCCTTGCAGAGCAACCCAGCTTTGAATTCCAGTGCAAACGGGTGGTGTGGGGGCTGCTGCTCCAAGCCCAGGACCAAAGGATGGAAAATCCCCAAACTCCTGGCTTTTGAGCTGCTGCAGGGCACTTACAAGGTCTCAGTCCATGGGTAGTCCTTCCAGGCCTGTTTTCCAACAGCAGCAATGGAGTTGCCAGTGAAATCTCTGCAAAGAAACAAAAGACCCCGTCCCCTCTCAGGAAAAACCCATTTCCCTGCCACTCGGCTGCTGAGCTGGAAGCGGGCTTTGCCCGGAGAAGGCCCAGCGTGCGCAGCCTGGCTTCCCCCTGGTGCTGAGCTCTGGCCCCCAAACCGCCCCTGTCTCCGGCCAGGGAGTCCGCCAGGTTTTCCACCTGGGGTTTGCAGCAACAGGGAGCCGAGGAGGGGGAGCTGCAGGGCTCTGTGGGGCAGTGGGACTCACAGGACGGCGAGGGCCGAGCGGCGGCTGGCCGGGGGCACGGTGGCCAGGCCGGCGTGGCGGCAGTCCAGCCGCCCACGCCTTGGGCAGCGACAGGGCTGTGGGCAGAGCTCCTTGGCCACTCCTGGCCAGGGGGCCACCGCCAGCAGCAGGGCCAGCAGGAGCAGAGCGCGCACGAGACGTGGCACCAGGTCCATGGCGAGGCAGGACTGGCTGCGGTCACCTGGGACGCAGACCTGAGCTGTGGCTGATGCAGTTCCTGTGTCACAGTGGTGCTGCCAATGTCACAGTGCTCCTTCTCGTGTCACTCACTGTAGCAGTGCTGATGTCACCGTGGTTCGTGACTGACATCAGGGCTCGCAGCAAACCAGAGTTCAGGTGATGCCGTCACCAAATGTCTCTGTCTCAGAGCCATCAATGTGCCCAATCACGGAATGCACTGGCTTGGAAGGATGAGCCAGTTGCAGCCCCCTGCCATGGCAGGGACACCTTCCACTGTCCCAGGCTGCTCCAAGCCCTGTCCAACCTGGCTGGGACACTGCCAGGGATCCAGGGGCAGCCACAGCTGCTCTGGGCATCTTGTGCCAGGGCCTTCCCCACCCTCACAGGGACGAATCTCTTCGCAAACACACGATCTCACGCTGCTGTCTGTCACTGTGAAGCCATTCCCATTCATTTGTGTTGGATTTGTGTGGCCAGGTTTTGGTATTGGTCTGGGGCTGTTGAAATTTCAACAAGTGCTGTTGAAATTTCTTTTACTTCTCCCAATCCTGCTGCGATTTTGTTGGCAAGAAAGGTAATGAATCTGCCCGAGTTGCATCGGTTGTGTCCGTGAGGGTGATCGGGACGGTGACGGTGATCGGGGTGAGGGATCTCTGCCTCTCTTTCTGTAAACTCGTGACGTGAGGCTTTGGCTGGCTTTTGCCTCGCCTCTCCGCTTGCGCAGGCGGTGAGAGCGCCGTTGGCGGGCAGGCGGCATCCAGGCAGGCCCGATCGCCCGCACTAGCGCTGGGAGAGCGAGGGCAGCTTCCCGAGAGGCGGGCAAAGCTGGGAACGTCCGCCGGGAGAGCGTGAGGGAGCCGCAGCGCCGATGGCGGGAAGCGCCGGGAGCCTGAGGGGCGGCAGCTCCGCCTCAGCGGCCCGGGAACAGCGGCGGCGGCGGCCGGGCCCGGCGCGCTGCAAGCGCCGCTGCAGCCGAGCCCCTGAGGCCTGAGGCGAAGCGCTCCGGCCCCCGGGCTCTGGAGGCGGCAGCGCCGGGAGAGCGACGGCAGAGCTCCCGACGCGGCCGGAGCGCCACATTAGCGCCGGCAGAGAGCGAGGGCCGGCTCGGCCTCAGCGCGGCGGCACCGGCAGCGACCCCCGTGCAGAGGCAGGCGCGGGCAGCTGTGGGAAGCGCGGCACAGCCCCGCAAGCGGCGCCCAGAGAGGCGGCCCGGGCCCGGGCGGGAAGCGCGGCCGCTCCTCCGCAGAGGCAGCTCCGGCTCCGGGCAGCGGCTCCGGCAGCGCTTGGGGCAGGGCGGGCTCCAGCCGTGGGCGCGGAGTCACGGAGTCTCGGTCACTGCCCATGGAAAACACCTCCGGCTTCAGCGAGTCCATCCTGTGCCCCATGCCCACCTCGGCAGCCGCGCCAGAGCCCTCAGTGCCACCTGCAGCCCTTCGTTGGACACCTCCAGGCATGGGGACTCCACCACCTCCTTGGGCAGCCTCTTGCCAAGGCTGACCACCCTTTCCATGAAGAAGTTCCTCCCTGATGCCTGTGTTGCCCGTCTCACACCTCTTGACGCTATTTTGAGGCTAGTCTGAACCATATTAGACAAAGTGTTGACCCTGGAAAGCTCCAGGGGCCTTGGGACATTTTAGAAGCACTGCTGCAAAGCCTCTTACTTTGATATCCACAGAGATATCCAAAGAGACCACTAGGAAGGCCTCTTTGAAATGAGAAACTGCATTGCCTGGAAGGGAAACCTGAGTGCTTAGCAGCAAGGAGGTGACTGACGGCGCTGGGTGATGCTCGTTGTACCTGCAGCACCAGTGCAGGGCCAGCTGCTGGGCACAGGCAGACAGAAGGGCACAGACAATGCCAAGGGCAGCAGCAGTTGTGGGAATGCACCTCTGGATCTGAGAAAGACCCCAAAGAATTGATGCATGAGAGAAGTGGATTGGGAAGAAACATCCAAGCTGGAAACAGGCAAGAAGGCAGATCGTTTCCTCCTTCAAGACTTTGGCTTTGTCCTCATCAGTCTCCCAGACGAGAATCCAGCTGTGGTTTCCACTGTTGAGTGAGCCATAGCCAGAAGATGGCACGTGGTGGCCCAGAGGGAGCTCATGCAGTTCCTGGGCTGCTGGCAGCGCCAGAGCCAGGCAGGGGCACCGGGGCTGGCAGAGGTAACGGGGAAATGGAATCAGGTCCCTGCTCGGGGCCCCAGGGGAATCCCCTCCTGGCCCATCTCACCTTCCTGGCTCCCTCTACACCGCACGGTGGAGGCTCTGGGCCTCTGGGACCAGGACAATCACAATGTGCACAAAGGTCCATGCAGGGTGGAGGGGCTGCCCAGGGTGAGTCAGTGCAGCGCCGCTGGTTGAGAGGCTCCCTGGGGACGCTGTCCTTGGAGGCAGAGGAGTCCAGGGAGGCTGGACCTTCTGCAGGGAGAACTCCTTGAAGGCACAGCTCAGGCACTCTGCTTCCTCCCCAGCTCGTCTTTGGCCATGCCCGTGTGCCCAAAGACGAGCTGGGGAGGAAGCAGAGTGCTTGAGCTGGAAACTTTGGCTGGACTCAGGGAAAACACAGAACTTACAAATTTTGAAGAAGGGCAGCACTACAGGAGGATGGTGAAGATGTGGTTGGGCCGTGCAGGGGGAAAGGCAGAATAGCAAAGGCCCAGCAGGAACTGAATTTGGCCAGCGCCATAAGGGCAAACAGAATCTGCTTTTACAACTACATCAGCAACACCAGGAGGAACGAGGACAATCTTGGTTCTGACTGAAGGCAGGGAGAAACACTGCCACAAGGGATGAGGAGAACGCCGAGGTACTGATGCCTTGTCTGGGTGTCCCAAGCTCGTGGCTGCCCGCAGCACCCTCCAGCCTTCCCTCAGCAGTGACAGAAAGAAAATAACGTTCAAGGAAAAAGCATGCAAGGAAATAACAACAGTTTATTTAAATACTAAGCGGTTCTACTAAATAATAACAAATGCTTCATTTGAAGCCAATGAAAGAGCTTCCAAATAGAGCCTCAGCAGTTCCTTTACTACAATGGGAGGTGAAGAACTGGTGGCATGCCATTAACTTCTTCTTGAAAGTCTTCCACCTGAGTTCTTTGCACAGTGTCTCTTCCTGGGATGCTTATCTCGGAGCTTCATAGGCATTCCTGATGCGTTGAAGCCACGGCAACTCAGAATTTCTGAACAGGGAACAGCACTGGGAAGCACCGTGCATGATGCCGGGACAGAGGCAACACTGGATGGAGCTCCCTGCCCCTTTCTGCTCCACATCCTGTGCCTCCTTATTATCCTTGCTCCCTCTCTGTGGCAGTTTTGCAAAGAACCTGAAAAAAACCAGAAAGGGAAAATAGGGAGACAAAGAGAAGGCAGCTGGTGATGGAGGCTGTGGGTAGCAGGGCTGCCTGTGCTCTGCCCTGTCTGGGAAGCAGCTGCTGGAGGAGTCAGCAAGTGGCATTTCCAGTGCTGCAAACCAATGGAGCGTGCAAGATAAACGGGCAGAAGGCGGCTCGTGGGCATCACATGCCCAGAGGTCCCTGCTCCTGGTCCCTAAGCAGTGAGGTTTGGCCAGGGAGAGCTGCAGCAGGTGCCAGCACCTCTCCCTGCTGGGGCGGCTGTGTCAGCAGAGCCCAGGGAAGATGGGGAGCCCCAGCAGGGATGGCAATGGCTGGAGCAGCTGGGAATGAGCCCTGGCTGCAGAAGGCAACTGGAGAGGATGGGAGTGAGTTCTTCACCAGCTGCTCTGGGAGGGAGCGGGGAAAAATAGGGCAGAGCCATCAGCAGAGGAGACTGTTCTGGGAACAGAGAAGTGTTGCTCGTGCTCACAGAAATCTGGGACCGCACTGGAGCCCAAGACATCCATCCCAGCTCCAGCATGGGAAGGGCTGGTTGGGCTGGGAGCTCCTGGCCGTGCCCAGCGCTGTCGCTCGGGAGCCCCTTTTCCCAAGGCTCCCATAACGCCTCGTGTTAGAAACACAGCAAGGGGAGTCCTGGGCAGAGGCACCTGCACAGCTTTGGGGATTGGGGAGGAGTTTCTCTTCACAGGAAAGGCTCTGGGTGGCCCAGCAGCGGCACAGGCAGGGAGCAGTTACCTTTGCAGGCACGATTTCTCGGGATGGCAGGGTTGGGAATCAAGTTCACGAGGTCGGGAACGCTTCTGGGGAGGGAAAATGGGAGATTTGTAAGTTCCGTTTTCCTGTAATATTCTGCCAAACAGGAGAGGGCTAAAGCTCTCATTGCTGTGTGGCTGAAGGCAGGAGAGCAAAGCGAAGCTGGGAGAACTGGGACAGAAGGCAGGACAAGCTTCCCCCAGGCAGGCTGATCCCTGCTGAGCTGGGGGCTGTGGAAGCTGCCACAAGCTCCAGGCTTGGGAAAACTCCTGTGGTACCCGGCACACGCAGGGCCTCTGCAGTGGCACGTGGGGCAGCGCATCAAACAAGATGTTGGCTTACGTGGAAGATACACTTCAGTATCAGCAAAACGAAGACGAAGAAAGACAGCAAAACCAGGAACGTGATCACGTACACCACAGCCTCTAGTTTCTGCTGTGATAAAAGGAAGGAAGGTCACAGGGTGGGGGTAAGAGGATCGATCCTTCTCTTCTCATTTGCCCAGAAGGACACATGCAGCAGCTCTCCTACCTTCCCTCGGAGTTTCTTGCCCTTCCCCAAGGCCATGTGAATGATCATGGTCTCTTGCAGGGCACACTGGTCCATGGGATCAGAGGCTGCCTGGTTCTCTCCCCTCTCCCGGAGCAACTCTAGAAGCAGCCTGGTCTTCGAGACCAGCTTGGCACAGGCCCGCTTGAGCTGGGGCAGGCTGCAGTCCGTCGTCAGGGCTTGCTCCACGTGGGCCATGAATGCCCGCAGGCCTTTGTCTGGCTCCTGCAAGGGCCAGTGATGGTCAGCCGTGCTTTCCAAGAGTTCTCTTGGAAGCGGAGCAAGGTCTGGACTTTGGGGGATCCCAGGCTCAGTGAGGAGCATGGAGGCTTCCTGCTCTGTCTTGTAAGGGACGATAGGGATGTGCCAGCCGAGAGAGGAATGCTCCTCTTCCTCCATGGCCCTTCCTCTGCTGCTCACAGCAGGGTGGCTCTGAACCAGTGGGTCAGAGAGAAAATCCAGGTTCCTGTTTAGACCCTGGTCAGCTCTGGGCTTTCGCTTCACTTTCTTAGGTCTCCAAAGCTGGTAGAAAAGCTGATTCTGTCCAGCCCAGTTCTGGCTGTCCTCCTTCTTGTGCCATTTGTGTGTCCTGACGTGTTTCTTCCTGGGAGCTGGAATGGCCTTCTCTCTCTGGTGTCCAGTGATGGAGGCATCATCATAAGGCTTTAATCTACCATCTACATCCCAGGGGTTCAACGGTTGCCTGTTCAAACGTGAGTGCATCTCCGTTTGATCCCAGCTTGAGGGTGTCTTTGCCACCACATCCTTCAGCCCGGCAGGCTGGGGCTGGTGTGGGACCATGCTCTTTGCGGTCTTGACGCTTTTCGACTTGTGCAGCTTCTTCTTGAGCTTCGCCCTCACGTTCTCAACACTTGTTCTGCCTTTGTGCCCCAAGAGGCGCTGAGGGCGATATGAATTTGTTCTGGGATTGTCCAGGCTGCTGAGATCACCCTCAGTTCTCGGGGTCAGGGCAACCACAAGCGTTACAGTTCCACGATCTCCCAGGGAAGGCTCCTTGGGCTCGAGGCTCAGCACTGGGCTGCTGTTCCGCCTTCTGAGTTGGTCCATATCCATTACTTCTCCCCGTGTCTGTACCAGAGCTGTGTGAGCTGGAGAACAGCAAGAGAGCAGATCAACACAGGCTCGACACAAACACAGGCTCCGAGATTACCCCGAGCAGCAGGAGCTCGTCTCAAGGCCAGGGAGCGCGAGAGCAGAGTGCGGGATGTGTTGCGGAGAGGAGAAGCCCCCTTCGATCCATCCCATTGTCCCCTGGGGGCAGAGCAGAGAGCTGGTTCTTTCCTGGTGTCTCCTGGGGCTCCCTTTGGATAGGAGGGAAACATCCCTGGGGAATGCAGGAGCTGTTCTGCCTCCAGACAGTATGGGGCACACAAGACACGTACAATCCCCAGGAATTTTTCACCCCAAGGTGTTTTGTCCAAGTCCTGTACTCCAAGGGGAGATCAGGATCCCCCAGCATGGGGCAGGGCTGCAGCATCCCCCCAGGCTCAGGAGAAGTGGCAGATTTGAGCTCCCCCCCGGCCCCTCGGGACACCAACCGCACTGCGGGGCGCTGGTGCTGCACAGCTTCTGGCAGAGGAACTGGATGGTCCTGCATGGGCTCTCGGGGCCGGGACGCTCCTGGCACAGGCAGCAGGCCACCTCCTTGGGCACTCGGCTAGAGACAAGAGGGCATTATTGGAGGAGCGCCCGGCCACCCAAGCCATGGCTGCAGGCCCAACTCAGGGAGCACACGGATACCCCCGCATGGGCGTTGTGCTTCACTGTGTGCCACAGCTCTGGCAAAGTCCCCTCACTCCCAATGCCAAACATTCCAAAGGAGATTTTATTGTGGAAAGGGGAACTGCTCTCAAAATACAGGCTGACACAGAAATGCCTCCGCCTGGAGTTCAAACTCCCCTCTGAGAAACCTGCAGCAAGTCACCTGAAAGGTGAAATTCTGCCTCTGTGCTGGAGAGCTTTGGCAGCTTCCCAGAAGGAAAGGGCAACCCTTGAGCTCACTGGGCTTGCTCTGGTTTTGTGGCACACAGATTTGTTTCCCAAGCAGAGCCCTTGTCCCAGCCCTCAGGGCCTGCTGGCGCCTGGGGCTCAGTCCCACACACTCACAGGGTTTCCAAGCTCAGCGTGGTCTGCAGGAGCAGCAGCAGCGTCTGCGGAGTCACTTGGGTGGCACTCAGGTCTCTGCAAGCATTGGAAAGACCTCATGACGTTCTCTGGTGACACTGCCAGAATTCTGCTCTGAGAGCAAGCCCAGGGCCCTGCTCATGGTGGTGCTGTTGGCAGAGGCATCCACTTCTGCCTGAGCAAAGAGAAGCCATGCTGGAGCCCAGCTTCTCTCTGCCTCGCCCTGCTCTAGACCAGGCCGTTGGAATCTGGAGCGCCATCCGGCAGCGCTGGTGGCAGACAGATGCCACCAGGAAGGAGTGCCCCTCTCCCAATGGCCTGCTGCTCTCCCCTAAGGGCAGCTGCAGTCCCTGAAGGAGGCAGGAGGCTCGAGCTGCTGGCAGGAGTGCTCCAGCAGGAGTGCAGTTTATTCCCAGAGCCACTGCACGGCCCCAGGCCTGGATGGGCTCTTGTCCCTGCAGGTTTGTGTCCCAGTTCCTGGGTTGCTTTGCAGCTGGGGACACACCAGCACTGCTTGGCCTCTGCCTTGCTCTGCGGGAGCCGGGGGTAGTTGTGTCTCCAGCAGAGGCAGGCTGGGCAAGAGGGAGATTTGCTCCTGCACCTCTGCTGCTTTTCTGAGAACAGGGCACTCGAGAGAGACACAGATCTCTGTTGCCCTGCTCCACAGGAGCCAATACTTACAGAGAGCTCACTGAGGGCAGCTTGAAGAAGGCAGCGTCAGCAATGACAGCCAGCGGGTTATGGCTGAGGATCCTGAGAAACAACAGAGCTCTGTCAGGGCCGATGGCAAGGGCGTGAGCTGGCTGTGCCGGGCACGTGGGGATGGCCTGGCCAGTTTGCAGGAAGCCTTGCACGAGACAAGCAGGGCAGGGCAAAGGGCCTTTCCAGCTGCACGCTCCTGGTGCTCCCTGGCTGACGTCCACAGGTGGAATCAGGACTTTGCAGGGGGCAGATCTGCTCTAGGCACTGACCCTGCAGAGACCCTGCAGAGACTCTGCCCTGACTTTAGCCCTGGTGCCACTTACAGCTCCTGGAGAAACTGCATCCCATGCCAGGCCTGGAAAGTGCCGCTGCGGATCTGCGTGAGGCCATTCCCGGAGAGGTTTCTGGGGAAAGAGTGGGTCACACAAAGGAATCGGGCCTGTCCTACAGGAAGCGGGGGCAAAGCGGGATCCCTTTGTTGGAAAGGCGCAAATGCAAGGTGGAAGAGGGAGGAAAGTGCTGCCTTTCTGCGTGTTTGTAAACTGCCCAGGAGGGGAAGTGAAGGGCACAAGCGCTGGCTCTACTTCTGTTCCAGGATGCAGCCAAGGCTGCAAGAACTGCCTGCCCTGATGTCCGCGTGTGGACAACCCCACCGGGCTCTGTCCCCCTGGCATGGCTGTCCAGCCCTCGGCATTGAGCTCTGCAGCTCAGCTGGGCTCTGAGCAGGGCAGATTTAGGGACTGCTGGGACAAGAAGAGGAGCATTTTCCCACCCAGGCAGGGTGCCCAATGCAAAGACTGCGCTAAAAACACCAGAAAGAAACTTGATCACTCACAGAAACTTCAGGAAAGGCAGTGGCTCAAAAGCCTGTTCCTCAATGGACAGGATCCCGTTGCAGGACAAATCCCTGTTCCAGTCAGAGCACCAAAGGTCACTTCCATTTGCCCTGTGGCTTTTACTTGCCTCTGCAGCCTGGATCCCAGGCAGGAGGCTGGGCTGAGCAGCAGGGCCCCAGGGAGGGGCAGGCAGGAGCCCCCCCGT